>NC_052156.1:42436145-42736145 GCF_902713615.1 Scyliorhinus canicula
GTACAAACTCCACATGGCCAGGATTGAACCCATATCCTCAGTGTCATGATGCAGCAGTTCTAGCCACTGTGCCACTGTACTGCCCTGCCAGATGTCTATTATAATATGAGCTTCCTTTGATGTTTGTAGTCTTGAGGGTACTTGACATTCAGGAACCTGCATTTTAAAAAAAGCTATCTGAAATTAAAGAATAAAGCTCTGCTGTTAAATTCCCCAGGAATCTTATTCCTGTAGAATTATATAAACAGTTGTATTTTAATGTGCCCCCTCCTTGCAAAGATGCCTTCATTACCTGCAATAAAATTGTCTTTGTGTCCTGTCTGGATTATTCCTTGTTATGGTTACTGGAGACTAATTGGCAACTAGTTTGGATCATTTCTTTTTCAGTCACTATTCAATGGCCTAGTTGCAGAATTCAGTAATGATTTGATCAAAAGTTATGACAGATGAGATTTTACAATTAAAACCTGTCTTTACTAAAAGTGCTCCAGCTTGGGTGTTTTGGGACTGAAATTATAATGGACTCAATTTAACCAATGAATTAACTTTATGGATATGAGACAAGTTCTCTGTTATGTACATGTTTGTGGGTATTGCCAAATTGTGTGTGTGACTGGGGGGGGGCAGGTTGTTGGCGGGTAGGACCTCGGATGTACTCGGTGAGTCCACTGGTGGTGGCTGTGCTGAAGATCTGAAGGCACTTTCGGCAGCATTTTTAGGAGAGCTGGATCAGGAGGTGATGCTGATTAGGGGAAATCATGGGTTTGAACCAGGGTGGATGGATGTGAGGTTCCAGGGTGGGAAGAAAGGGGTATCAAGAAAATTAAGGATCAGGTTCTGGGAGGGCAATCTGGAGGAGCTGGGTGAGAAGTTTGGACCAGCGCAGGGTCAAATTCCAGATATGTGCAGGACCTTGTGAGGAAAACCTTTCTGATTACACCGGCCTCCTTGTTGCTGGAGGCGGTGTGGTCAGCGGAAGTGTTGGGAGAGGGGTGTTGTCTCAGTGATTTATGGGAGGAATTTTGAGGAGGATGGGGTGGGTTCAGGCAAAGAATAGTTGGGGGCAGCACTGGAGGAGGGATTGTGGTGTTAGGTGCTGTGAAGGTAAATGTCTCGGCTTAGTGTGCGAGGCTGGGCTGATACAGTTGAAGGTAGTATACGTGGTGTATCATACAAATTCTAGGATGAGCCAGCTGTAAGGGGTGGGGGAGGGTGTCTGAGAGATGTGGGAGGTGCCCTGCGACCATGTGGTATGTTTTTTTGTCCTGCCCGAAGCTGGAAAGGTTTTTGAGGATGGTGCCATTTCGGAGTTTCTACATATGGGTGTCGAGCCTGGAAGTCATATTCGGGGTGACAGACAGGCCGGAGCTGCAGGTGGGTGCAGGGCAGGTGTGTTGGCCTTGCCTCGCTGGTTGCTCACAGATAGGTCTTGTTGGGGTGGAGGTCAGCTTCTCCACCCTGTGCCATGGAGTGGCAGGAGGGCCTCTTGGAGTTTTTGACCCTGGAAAGAGTGAAATTCTCTCTGGTGGTGGGGGGAGGGAGAACACAAGTGATGGGTTCTACAATTGTTGGGGCTTGTTTATTTTGCTTTTTGGGGGGCTGGAGTTGGCAGGGGGCCTTGGTGGGTTAGGGAGTTTGAGGGATTTTTGCAAATTGTAAAAATGTTGAAAATTTGTGGAATTATGGGATACACCGAGCAGGAAACAAAGGGTAATGGTCAATTGCTGCCCTTGCAATTGGAAAGTGGTGATCCACAGGTGGATAGTTTAGAGGATAGCTATAATTTCAATTATATAGATGGATTGTCAGATGGATTTTAACTCTACCACTGGGAGGCCATGCATTTAGGGAGATCGCAGTTATCGGGCGTATACAATAAATGGGAATATGCTTGGAGGGGTAGATGAAGTGAGAGATCTCGGTATACATGTACACATGTCCCTAAAGGCAACAATTCAAGTAGACAAGGTTAAGAAAGCATATGGAATGCTCTCCTTCATTGGCAGAGGTATAGAATATAAAAATAAGGATATAATGTTTGAATTGTATCGAACACTAGTGAGGCCACAACTGGAATATCATATGCAGTTCTGTTTGTCACATTACAGGGAGGATGTTATTGCTCTGGAGAGAGTGCAGAGGAGGTTTACAAGAATGTTGCCAAGACTACAAAAGTGTAGTTATGAGAGATTGAATAGGTGGGATTATTTGCCTTGGAACAAAGAAGGCTGAGATAATTTTTAAAATATATAAATTTAAAAGTCTCCAATTCCTTTTTCCCAATTTATTGTGGCCAATCCACCTGCACATCTTTGGGTTGTGGGGGGAGGGGAGACCCACACAGACACTGGAGAATGTGAAAACTCCACATGGACAGTCACTGTCCCAGGGCTGGGATCGAGTCCAGGTCCTTGGTGCTGTGAGGCAGCAGTGCTAATGACTGTACCACATCTGATGAGGGATGACTTAATTGAGGTGTACAAAATTTTGAGGGGAAGAGAGGGTATACAGGATAAAATTGTTTCCCCTGTTGGAGAATTCTACAACCGGGGGACGCAGTCTGCCATTTATCTTGAATGCTCTCCACTACAGGGTTATGAATCAGTTGCAGGAAGATGGGATTAGATGGGCTGGCATGGACAAATTGAGCTGAATTACCACTTCCTGGGCATAACCTTTTCTATGATTCTATAATTTTTTTTCCATTGGTGGTCTGCATTCCAAAATCCAGCCCAGGTTTTGCAAATGACACAAAGCTTCTGCTCTACTTATAATAGCAAATCCTGTCCAGGATTTCACACCAACCCCTTTACGATTTCTTTGACTTGACTGCTGTGCAGACTTCTCATAATTGCTTGAACTGTTCAAGCAATTACATATTGTGGTATTAAAATTACATATGTTTCATCTACTTCTGTTGAATCCAGTAACTGCAATTGTCTCTAACTCTGAACACCTTGTTACTCTTCTCTTGGTCTCTTTCTTAACTTCATGTGTATTGAGTGTTCTTCTGTTCCAGTTCCTGGTTATCTGGACTGTAACATGTGATTTAGGAAGCCTGCACCTCTGCTGACCCTGTCCAATCTGTCTTCTGGCAGCGGTGACAGTGGCTAGCACTGCTGCCTCGCCTGGGGGCTCTGGGCCACTGTCCATGTAGCATTTACACATTCTGGGTGTCTCCTCCAACCCAAAGATGCGCAGTGTAGGTGGATTTGCCATGCTAAATTGCCCCTCAAATGGGGAGGGGGGGAAAGTCTGTCTTCTGGCAGATTGAGATGTTCACCCTCTGAAATCCTCTCAAATTACCTAAGCTTTTTACGTTACAAGAATTTCCAGTTTCAAAGCAACAGCTGCATGCTTGTGCCTTTTTATTTATTTTTCACACCCTAGCCCCCTCTACATACAATAGAAACCAAATTGTTGTAACTTTAATTTATTCAAGGCTTTTTACATAACCACAAATCACATCAAGCTGAGCAAACCACCAGAAATCCCCCAACCTCCTCTGATACCTAGATCCTGCCTTCCCAATTTCTACCACCACCCCCCCTAACCCCTCAAGCCTCCTTGAAGAAATCAATGAACAGTTTTCACCTCTGGGTGAACCCCTCTACCAACCCCACAAAGCAAATTTGACCTTCTCCAACCGCAGAAACTCTGCCAGGTCACACGCCCATTTCCACCAACACAACAAAATCTGCCTCCAGGCAATCAGTGAGGCAAAGGCCAATACATCCGCCTCTCTCTTTCCTCTCTTTCCCCCCCCCCCCCCCCCCCCCCCAATCTTGCCCACTGAGAACATATTCACCCTCTATCCATGTCCTGGCCTGCACCTCTCTTCCCAGTTTCCCCCCCTTTTTTGCACTTGATCTCCTCTACTGGAGCGCCCTCCCTCTCCATCAATTCCTTGTAAATAAACAACACCTTCCCCTTCCTGATATTGCCTTCTGACAAATTTTCCTGCAACACTGTAGGTAGCAGCCCTGGTAAGGACAGCATCCCTCTCCTCAAAATCTCTCTCCTGCAGACACCTACATTTAACCACACTTTGTGACCTGATGTTATTTTAATAGTGACAAAAGACTTTGAGATCACTTCACTGAAGTGTGAACTGATGTTCCTTTAGTTATCTCCTTTAGGAATAACCTAGATAGTTCGACAAGTTTCCAGTTTACTTATGTTTTAGTCTTTTCTTTATTTGTGGCCATGGGATGAGGAAGAGAATTTTCATTCTTGGTGCAAAAAAAGCAGCAGAAATTAAAGCTGTTGACCATACTGAGTGATCCAAATATTAAGATTCCTTAGTGGTGGCACTGAAATCTCTGAGGTGTGACTTGTGGTGAATATCTGTAAATTATTTCTTGGCTTCTTTTCAGCTTTTGAGGGGGAAAGGGAGCCCAGTCTGTAAATGTACTAGTTGCTGTAAGCAGCCATTTGCCTCCAGCTAATTTAGTTGCCGAATACATAACAGTTTCAATATATCTGCCACTTAACATTCTACAGAAATGTTTGCTTCTGCTTGCTCCAGTTTGTGATTGATTGATTGGGGGAAATGTTGAAGGGTTCTCCTAATTGAAGTTGGACCTTCCTGGAAAACATTTTTACTTTTAAGCAGGGGGGTTAAATATTTGCAAAGCATCTAAACTGCTGCTTGGGTGACTTTTAATGGAATAATAAAACCATGGAAAACAACCTGATTAATGTAAATATTGTATGCTTTTCGTGTTGAAAAGTCTTATCCTGTGATGACAGGAGCTCTTAAGTGAAAGTAGATGATGGCTATTGCAGCAACTTTCAGTTTAAACATAATCAATAAAGGTGGAGTACATTTCCTTATTTATGTATCTGTTTCGAATTATAATTCGCGTTAATTAGCACCCTCTTTGTGTGACTCATTCTTGGTGGAGACACTTGCGCTCAAGGATTTCCCAAGCTACCTGCCTGTGGGTTGGCTCTGCCCTATCTGGCAGCTAATGGATATTTTGGTAAGTGCATCCTTTTGGGAGGTGCTAGGACACAAATCCATATCAGAGAACAGAGCATTGTCCTAGTTTCCTGTTAAGTTTGTACCCCTTTGTTTGTATTATCAATTTTGAGCAGGCAGTTTTTAAAAAAAAAACTGAATCTGGGACCATGGCTGGTGGGACATTGGTGACGATGACGCTTTGGTAAGACATTAAGATCATTATTATCCTTGGATGGATTGGTATCTTGGGACAAGCCTTGAACCTTGCTGGTTTGCATAGCTTAATAATGTGCATCTCCAAGTTCATACCATCTATTGACTTTTTTTTAGAAGGCAAATTGGCTCCTGCTGCCACTAGTAAACCTAGCTTCATAATCTAATTATTATAAATTACAGATACCAAAATAATTATATTCATGCTTAATAAGCTTTAAGTCATGTCCAATGGGCTAGTGTTTTTCAAACTTCTGGGACCCACTTTTGCCAACTGGCTGACCTTCTGGACCCAAGCCCCGTTTTCTTGCCTTTAATGCAAAAGGGGAGCCCGTTGGTTCCTCACAATTTCATTCCAATTAGGCACACAGAAGGAGGGAGCAATATGCATATCGGGTGCAGACCTCAGCCAGTTTATTTTGAGAATGGAAAATCCAACCTATCATGTAGGCTGTTGTGAAGTGCAACAGCAACAAAATACTTGTTTTACTGAGCATTAGATACTCCCAGGAGATGCTGCTCCAGCATGCTGACAGTCTCATAGGTTTTTGATGTGCTGTATTGTGCTGTCACAGGTCATGTACAGCAGCGTACAAGTCAGCTGTAAGTTAATAACTGACTCTAACCTCAAAAGGAATTTTTCACCCACTACTTTTAAAATCTCATTGCCAACACTTCACGTAACACACATGGATTTGCAGCCATAATTGACAAAACTACCTCAAGAAATAATCTTTGTACTCCTTTGATCCCTATTGTAGGCTGTTTATCAAAGGTCCTGAGCTCTACAGAGGTAGCACTGCTCTGAAGTGCACTGTTTAAGATCCTGGCCAGCTGGTATGCTGCCTATTTGTCACTGGCCATCTCATTTTCAGTCATCTCGCTTAGAAAATGGTAGAAGCTCTCCTCTGATTTGGTGGCAAAAGCACGTACGTGAGAGGGTGCTTGGCATCAAATGTGCAGGGCACATGACCTGCTCACTGCAGCTGCATATGGCCTAGAAAACTGCACAGTCTAATTTTCTTCTCATTTCAAAAAGGACATTCACAATAAAAATGCCGGTAGCAGCCGTTGGGCGCTTCTCCCATTATCAGGAACACTGGCTGATTGCTCCACCGCCTGCCCCGACCCATACTTTGAAAAGCCCTGCAATAGATTGTGAGGATTAAACAAAGCACGCAACAAATACAATATTAAACATAGCTATGTCAGAGTATCCTAGTCATTGGAAATAACAATTTGGTGCAGTGCATGTGATCATACCAGCTTTTCTAAGTAAATTCATCTTGAAAATTGTCAAATCTTTCTAATAAGCATTTAAATTACTATAGGTTACAGTAGTATAAGGGAATGACTGGCAAGATGTCCACTCCTGTTTCACATCCATTGTTAATACATTCTGAAGGCATATACTACAAACCTCAAACTACTTGATTTTATGTTCCTACAGTATTTTCTGCTTCTGAGCAGGCTAATCCATTTTCTCTATGGCTTTTCTGATGCAAATAGTGAAAAAACAACAACCAAAAGCATTTTAAACATGTTAAATAAACAAAAGGGGGGGGGGGCAGCAGGTGGCAGTTCTCACAGTTTGGGTTAAGTTCTGTGGTTTCTAATGTAAAATCGCATATGAGAAAATAGTAAATATTTTACTTTTTTGTTGATCACCTGTTTATATATTGACATGTCTGTGGAGTGCATCTCCGTTATCATGTTTCTCAACTCCCTAGTGTATCGATTCTACTAAAAATGGGGGTAGTTTGTTTGCCTTTTTTTTCAACTGCAGTCTTTGAACTTTGGCTTTAATAGTGCCTTAAAATTAATTAAATTGGGTAAGCCAGTTTTTCGACTTGCTTGTCGAGCTTTGGTCAAATTGCATGAAACACTTTCTCATGGGCATGGAATAAATACAATATATTCCATTGCCTACACCACAGTTGCACTATATTGTACATGCTCTCTCTTGCCATATCACTAGACCTGTTGCCTTGAATTATGCACCTACTTTGGCAAATGTTGAAACTGCAATACAGTAGTAGTTTTGTTCCCTTCAGCAATTTGTGTATATATTTTTAATGGTTGCAGAAGTGAATGGTACTGAAACTACTTGGGCATGGGTTAATGGTGATACTTGCCTCCTGTTACTACTTCCAATATTCACTTTTTGAGGCTCATTTGTATCATTGCTTTGAATTTGTGTAGTTTATTGTGATCGACAAATTAGGACCCTAAAAGAAGATTAAATTATAAATTGGATGCATAAGGAGTATAATTATCTTTCGCTAAGATTTTGATGAGCTATATTTCACTGAATACTACATCAGTGATGGTTAATGTTGGTAGTGTGTACCAATTTAAAATTGCCTCTGGAATTGGAAGGTAATGGTTTCTTGCAGTTCAAAAATCCTGAATACGTTTGTACCAGTTACACATTCATGGCCTCCTATAAGGATGGTACTTCTAAAAAGTATTATACTAAGGCAAAACTATTTCTTACTGAAGTTACTCACCAGAATTGGTCATAGCTTCAGTAAATCCTTTTTCACATTCCATCAGACTAGCCTTCAGAATAAATGAACAGATGCATGCCCAACAAGCCTCAAACTATGATCCGTGGTTGCACTTGTCAGAATTTGAACTTGCCACCTGATGGTTTCTAGATTATTTACATTAAATAATGTGATATTCAATTTATTCAGTTAAAATCATTTGAAAAGTTTTAATGAAAAACTATGTATGTATTGCATAACAGCACCTCAAATAACTTCCCTTGAAATTGGTTGGTCTTGGGAGTAAAACAGAATAGAGCTGTTGTCTGCAGCTCACTGGCTCATTCCCATCTTTCTGCTGGTTGTGATTTGTGATCTGGACCTGTCAGAACTATTAATCTTTCATGATGAAATAAACAACCACTTCTGTTAAAAGCTTGTTGTTTTTTTTGGTTAGCAAATAAATGGTGAAGCAAGTCCTCGAATAATTTTGTTACTGATATTCCACTGAAGACCACATTCAAGGTCACTGAATTTTAGAACAATGGTCTATGATGTCAACATGAATTTCCTAGTTCGGTTTCACTTTTATATCACTACACTTTGCTGATTTTATTATTTCCTCCTTTTTTGAGATTGGCGCCTTCCTCATCCATCTTACTTTTTTGTTCTTTGTGGCTACTGTCACTTTCTATAGAAAGGATATTGTGGCAATAATGCTGATAAATGAAGCCAATGGGTGGACGGCTTAAAATTGATACAAAAGGACAATCATGAAACTTGGGGAGGACATTAGACAAATCACACAGTACTCTTATCTCTCCTAGTTACAAAATGGTGACCTTTGAGACTTGATTGAGCTGAACACCATGTGGGTGGTGCTTGCAATAGAACTTCATATCTGCAAAGCTTGTGGGTCCAGTTGATGTACCACGAAGACTTGTTTTGACATTCTTCCGCTTTTAGTGAAGGTCGCTTCTGATTTAGAATTGAAGATAATTTTTCACTTTTCTAAACTTCAGAACATTAAGAACTTGAACATTAATTTGTAGTGATTGGTAGTTTTCACTTTTTTTTGAAGGGACTAATCTTGATGACTTAGATTTGTTCAATGCAGTAATACTGTACATGTTGAGTCAATATCCAGTCTAGCTGCACCAGATCAGATGATGCTATTCAAAATAGCCCAGAGTTATTCCAATCACTGGCGTGTCCTTACTCAACCATAACAAACGGGTAGTTGTATCTCACAGCAAATAACATTTTGGCTGGTGTTGGGACATGGGGCAAGAACCCCAAACAACCTTTTTAAAAATTTGTTAAACCTGACAATGATACTTCACCCCAGGGAGTCTGACCAATAAGTTTATTTGTTAAAACAAACTTTAATTTAAACACTGAAGATTAACATCAAAGAAATAGCTTTACAATTATCTATTAAACACTAAAATTTACCTGCTGTTAACTTGGCAACCCCGATACGCTTCAAATGCTACCTAAGTTAACAAACAGATTACTTAGTTGTGAAGAAACCCATTTCAGGAGCAGATTCAGTACACTTCCATTCAACCTAGCAGCATGTGGCGCAACTGCTGTTCAACTTAAAAATCCTTGTGTCTTGTCCGACTCCAATCCAAGGCAAACTGCAGACAGACCTGGCTCCTCCATTAATTGCACCTGTATCCCACAAAGATGACACCTGACCTGCTTAATACAACCCTTAATATAAATTATCTGCAGGAGATTTCCAGCAATCATAATATCCCATTAACCTTTTTGATCTCTCCTTTTTACAACTCCTTCGATACAGCTTTAGCAAGCACACCATCTGGATACCTTAACCCAAGTTCTTTAATATTACTGCAATAAATATATTCCTTAACCCAGGCTTCTAAAACCTTGCCGCAACAGATATAAATACAATATGTATACCTATTTCTTGCATCTCACTGATTTTTATAACTATGATCCAGATCCACTTCACTGTTGCAGTGTCTTGATGTCTCAAGAGAATGATAACTAGAGACTGTAATTTGTTGCTGAAAACTTGTCTTGATGCCGCAGATGGATAAATGGAACAAACAACCATTTCTATTTGTAATTTGTGGATCTCCAATTTGTATGAAATTTAATTGTTGAGTTCCGCACTGAGGTCCCGGGTCATGGCCTGTTTAGAGTTTGCACATTCTTCCTGTGTCTGCATGGGTTTCACCCCACAACCCCAAAGATGTGCAGGTTTGGTGGATTGGCCACAGTAAACAAAGTGCCATCTCCATATAGAGTAACTGTTTTACTGAGCACTGCTGCAGTTTCATTTCCATTTAGATAGACCAGCAGCATTCATTGTACCCAAGGGTACATGAAATGGTTCAAGTCAATTTGTGTTAACGTTTTAAAGTTCTGTTAATATTTGAAATGAACTGTGGACAGCAACTAGAATTTGTCTGAAATGTGACATGAGCTTTCTAGAAACAAAGGTTTACAGCATTACAGGTAGACACCCATGGTTTTGTGAAGCTTTGGGGGGGGGGGGGGGGCAGATTCTCTGGCCTCACCACCATGTATTTCTAGGTGGGAAGTGGCCTGCCATTCGGTGCTGGCAGGATCTTCTGGTCCTGCTGCTGACAATGCCCCCCCCCCCCCCCCCCCCCCCCCCCCCACTGGCAGACGTGCACCATCGGTGGGACCGGATGATCTTCCAGCGCAAAGCCCATAAGTGAGAATTAAAAAGAACTTGCTGCAAAAGCTTCCAAATTTTTGCAAATAACTATTTTAAGCTCTGTCTCAGACTTCATTGGGGTTGAGATTCTCCCAACATCTGCACCCTTGCATCTCTTTTTAAGCATTGTCTAATCTTTTCTTCTTTTTTGACTACCCATCCTTCTGATGCAGCCATTGACCTTATCGACACAATGCTTCAGTGGTTGGAGCAGGGCTTGAAACCCAAGACCTTCTGCCTCAGATCCGAATGCTGACCACTGGCCCATCCCTTCATCTTTGAACAATGATCATAAATATTGCACAAGACGTGCACCTTGAATTGGAAGGGCAATTAACCAATAAGATTCTGTCTGCATTTCCACCTGGGCCTCCAGATTGTAACCAATTGCATTATATTTAAGAATAATTTGGTGAATGGCTACATTAGAAAAGGGGCTGAATGAGAAGTGTAGACCAATCACTTTCAATATTTTGAAATGAAAGGTGAATCAAAGCTAGCTTTATCTAAACGATTAGCTAACAATCCTTCTAAAACATCTGACTTCAGGAATACGTCCTCACAAATTTCACGCCCCCCCCCCCCGGGACCAATAATTAAAAAGTATGTTTTGTACCAATCAAACATCTTTAGCCCCTTTTGTGGATTTGAGGGCCATGAGGGTTTTGGAGAATGTGGGGGTGGGGTTTGGTTAACTTTCAGACTCTGTTTTGGGGGGCTAAAAGTGCCTGCTTTCCTGGAGGAGAAGCACCTTTTTTGACTGTTCAGCACGCCCTCTCCACTGGGTCCATTAAACTATCCAGAGAGCATTGCATAATTCTCTGATACTCATTGCCTAGGCAGAAATATTACAATGTCCGCAACATCGAAGTGGTTCTGGTTCTGGCTGCTGTCAGCTAATTTACATCTCAAATTAGTCCTGATGCAACATTAATTTTTAGTTTTATTTTCCCCTCTTGATCATAATCTGAATCGTATTGCAACTCTATGGATGTGTTTTTTTTTAAAGCTCTGGAGCAGAGTAATCAAGATTTTTTATCCTTGTGGGCTGGGTTGGATTATCAGGCAGAAACTCCGATGGAGGAGTGAAAATTGAAGCCAGACCCCTATCCTGTAGTTTTTATTTTGCGTGAACACCCCCTCCCAGAGTTCCCAATTTTTAAGTGTGCCTTTTAATGGTGAGATCTGTGAGCCTGCACACCTGACCAGGCTGACTCCATTGCCGCATTAAACATATCCTTGTCCTCCAAGTTGTGGTTCAAGGTGCCATGAACCATAGTCTGCATGAATGAACTTGTTCTGAAAGGCAAGTTCAAAGGTCATTTGGTGCTTGATGCCAATTCATCCACTATACTTTGCATTTGAACCCGATAGTAACAGCAAGATGTTGAAAAATTTAAAATATTTCCCATACGTTTTCCACATTCCATTTATCAACAGCTGAAATTGCAAGCACTTAATCTTATGTCAATTTCACGTTTATTTACAGTGAAACATCTGTCAATCAAACACCCGGGGCTGGACTCCGACAAGAGGGTCTGAACGATTGACACTTTTATTGGCCTATAATGGTTTTGAAAGCGGAAACTTTTTTACAGTATGAATGGGCATATGCCATATCTTGGAGGGGGGGGGGGGGGGCAGGGCAGGGCAGGGCAAGAGGAGAGCCTCTGAACTTCCACCATCCATGATAAATCTCCTCTTCCCTGGCATTTTCCCCTGAATTTGGTAGGCTACCAACTCCTACCTCTATCTTGTTTTCTTTTCTCATGTTGATGCTTGCTTTGCATATTGTGTATGCGTAAGGAAGAGTGTCTGTAAAACCAGCCACTTCTCTTGGGTGCACAGACATTGCAACTAGGCAAAAAAAAAAATACATTTTTTTTTCTTATTACTGAACACTTTTGTTTTGTACTGTTTTGAGATGGACTGGTGAATGATGAGTGGTGCAGTGAAGCTTGATGGGTTGAATAATAGGTGTGGATCAATGACCTGCAATACTTCATGCAATAAAAGCAGGCTTGAATTTTTATGTTAAAATAAACACAATCTAAATGCATCTGAGATTGTTTCAGCCCATCACGCTTCACAGGATTAGGGAAGAATTTTCAGAGGGAAAGGATTATTTCAGTCATTGCTTGGGGGTGGGGGGGGTGGGGGGGGTGGGGGGGGGGGGGGGGGGGGGGGGCGATGGGGCGATGGAAGCAGTTAGTTGTCTAACTACCTTCTATCGGTATAAATTTGAATTTTGTAAATTACTGCATAACATGTTGGAATTGCTTTGGAATAGTTTGCTCCATTTAGTTTTCATAAAAGCTCCTTGAATACCAACCAGCCTGGTGTTACTGCCTTGATGCACTTGCATGTATGTTGAGATTTAATATTCAAACCTGCCTGGTTGGCTGAACCTCCAATACCTAGAAGGACAAATGCAGCAGATGCATGGGAACACTGCCACGTCTTGGACTTGGAGCTAATATCGCTTCATGGTCACTGGGTTCCAGAGGACTGGAAAGTGGCTAATGTAACACTCTCTCTTGTTTAAGAAGGGAGGGAAGCAGAAGACAGGAAATTATAGGCCGGTTAGCCTGACTTTGGTTATTGGGCCTATTATTAAGGATGAGATTGCGGAGTACTGATTGTCAACACTGATTTGTCAAGGGGTGGTCATACTTGATTCTTTTGAGGAGGTAATGGAGAACCAGTGGACATGATCTATTTGGATTTCCAGAAGGCCTTTGACAAGGTGCCATACAAGAGTTCATGATGTTGGGGGCAAGATACTGGAATGCGTAGAGGATTGGCTGACTAGAAGAAGGGTTAGAATACAAGAGCACGGATGTAGTGTTGAGGCTATGTAAGGCTCTGGTCAGACCCCATGGAATATTGAGCATTTTGGTCCCCATGTCTAAGGAAGAGGGTCCAGAGGAGGCTCACCAGAATGGTCCTGAGAATGAAGGACTTATTATATGGATTGATTGAGGACTCTGGGGTGGAGTTTAGAAGGATGAGGGGGATCTCAAGAATACTGAGGCCCAGATTTGAGTGAGAAGTGAAGAGATGTTTTCACCAGTAGGAGAAACTAGAACCCAAAGGCACAGCCTCCGACTGAAAGGACGGTCCCTAAACCGAGATGAGGAAGAATTTCTTCAACCAGAGGGTGGTGAATCTGGAATTCATTGCCACAAAAGGCTATGGAGGCCAAGTCACTGAGTGTCTTTAAGATCGAGAGGTTCTTGCTAAGGGGAATCGGGGGTTATGGGATGAGAAAAATATCAGCCATGATTGAATAGCCTAATTCTGCTCCTAGGTCTAAAATCCTGGATTTCCCTCCCAAACAACATCACATGGACTTCAGGGGTTCAAGGAGGCAGCTCACCGCCATCTTTTCAAGGGCAACTGGGGATGGTCCAAGAAAACACTGGCCCAATGAGCAACGCCTATATCCTGAAAATTAATAAATTAAAATAGTCAGTTATCACATTATCTTTTCTGGGCCACATTACAACTGGAAAACACCAGCATGGGTTACATTTTAAAACATGTAACTAAAAGAGAATTGGCCATCAATCTGCAGAGATAGGTAATTCTTTGGAATGTTAACACATGCCCCACCTAACTTGACAGATTTGGAATAGTTTTAAATTAACACGGTCGTTTGGGTGGGATATTTGAGCACAAAAATGTAGTTTGAGTCAAAGTGGCACCGAGTAATTACCCTAATGACTTGATTTAATATCTTGTGTGTTCTCCACCCACCCAATGGCAACTACAAGTACAATTATTTCTTCTGAATTCTCACTTGGCAATGAATGGTTGTAAAGCCTTGCCTCAACCATGTAATTCTAGCTTCTGTCTTTTTCAGATTAATCCTTATACCAGACCCTGAATACTTTCAAACTAAGATTAGTAGAATATGGGTTACATTTTACCTGAGTAGAAACCTAGCTCTCACCAACCCTTCAAGATCTTGCATTATGTTGTTGATCAATCAAATGGTATATAGTGAAGGATTACTTCTCTAACCAGACTGGCACCAACATTAAGCTATGACATCAGTTGTTTGTTTTAATTAGCCAACCAGTTCCATCTTCTTGGTATAAATTAATACTGTACTTTCTGGATAGCTGTTTACAACTTTTTTTTTGTTGGTGGAAATAGTGATTTCAAAAGTCACTTGGGCATTAAAATGCCCTGAACCTGAAAGGAATACAGGTGGTTTAATATTGGGTTTAATAAATGGTGAGCCTGATTTGTTTGGAAGTACTTTAGTTAATAGCCCCCTCCTTTTCCTCAAACTACATGATGCCCCTCGGTAACATCATCCAGGCATGGGATCATCTTCCACTTGATTCCCAGATTCTGCACTCAACTCGTACTGTTTCTCAGTTTGTTTAATATACTGTCATTATATATACTGTCTCCCTCCTGTTGAAACAGACTATTTGTAACCGTAGCATGTTAATTAGAACCTTAATTGAGCCTTGTGTGTCATTTTCACCATTGTAGATTGCCATCTTCCACCTCTTCTTGGCACCTGCCTCAACCCATCTGCCATTAAAACTCTGATCTGTGGGGTGGAGCTAGGGTTTGGATGGCATGGGGAAAATGCAACATAATGCAAGAAGACATTATAAACTCTCAGACTGGGCAGTAAAAGTGTCAGTGAACTTTAATATTTAATTGAGGTGAGACTGGGATGGAGCAAATTGATCTGGATACAGATGAAGAAATCATTAAAAGCTGCATTGCAAATTGGTAAAGCTATTAATAATGCTGACTAACCAATAGAATTCAATTTATTTGTTTATAGAATTCTAAAGCACTATTAATTGTGTAGCCTGACCAGATGTCTTTTGCATTGTGAAGACCATAACTAAACAGTGGCAAAAAGGAAATGGATGGAATGACTATGAACTGAGATCAATTGAACAGTTTGGGATTTTTAAATTATTTCCTTAATCAAGAAATTAAATGTCCTTTCTGAAGTGGATAGAATGTAGAATACTTTACCATTAGGAAATTATTTCAGACTCTTTATGGGCCGACTGGCTTCCTTCTGCACTGTAGTGATTCGATGATTGAGGTCTATAGCTTGGATGCTTTCAAAAGGAAATTGAAGACTGGAACGAAAAGGGGATAGAGGATATACTGAAAGGCTGAGATATGGGGTGCAATTCAACCAAAAATGTCCTATGGGTGAGTTTGGTGTTCCTGCCAGCTTTTTGGATGCAACCTCTATTCTTTGGGCCTTGGGTGTTTCTCCCAGGTCTAGCCCCCACTGCTAATTTTCTTTCCAGCAGTGTGGAGCAAAACGTGACAACGACACTGAGTTGTTCCTCCCCCTTCATGCACAGAAGTGTGGCACTTCCAATGAGGCTCACGGTGCCAGGCTGGCAATGCCAGGGTGCTGCCCTGATCTGTCGCCAATCTGGGGCTCAAATGGCCTCAGACCCCTGGAGTGGCCAGCCCATCTGGTTTTTACCTGTGGAGAGTAGTATTAATTGGCACCAATGAGGCCTCGCCAGTGACTCCCAGGCACCGGCTGAATGTGGCCTCCAAATGGGCCATGCATAAATAAATTGGCCTATTGGATCATTTTACATTATTTTTTAAATTTAGTGTACCCAATCATTTTTCCAATTAAGGGGCAATTTAGTGTGGCCAATCCACCTAGCTTGCAAATTTTTGGGTTGTGGGAGCAAAACCCACGCAAACACTGGGAGAATGTGCAAACTCCACACTTGACAGTGACCCAGAGCCGGGATTGAACCTGGGACATCGGTGCCGTGAGGCCGCAGTGCTAACCCACTGCACCACCGTGCTGCCCTATTGGATCATTTTCAATATCAGCTGGATCTGCCCAGTGAGGGTGTGATTGATTTGAACATCTTTGCACATCCTTCAAAGCAAGACCAAGTTTCACCACTTTGACAAACTGCTTATCCAAATTCAGGCTTCCTGTGGCTGCATATCCATTTCTTTTTTTCTGATTCAAACTGTGAAGCAGCATTTTTGGATGTTTATCAATGTTTAAAGGAGTTGTACCTATGGAAGGGTTCAGCTCTTCTTGCAGCAAGCATGGATGGAGGACAAATTGCAAGCAGTTGGGTTGCGTGTCTGTTCTTGCTGACCTGAACTTTATTTCCCACTAGCAGGAAAAGTGATTTCACTAGCATGGAATGCATTTAGCTAGGTACAAAGAGCTTCACTCACAGCTGCTTTTGTTGAATGGTTGGCAGTAGTGTGACACACCAAGATCCAGCCCTGGCAACCTGCATAGCAACTTCCACCATTTTAAGTGCCCCCCCCCAATCCCATGCAGCAACCCTGTTTGTGTGTGTTTATACCATTTTGGGTGCGTTTGCTGTATTCCAAAATGAAACTTGTTTGTAAAACACTTGCCTGGATGTACCGCTCATTCCTTGGTGGCAAAATGTGGGTTTTATTGTTACTGTCAATATTCTGATGTGACACCATAGTGTATTCGGTAGGCAATTAACCTCTTCACTTGTTGAGCTGCTGAACTGTTCCACTTACTCGTAAAGGCTCTCTTAAACATTAAAGATGCTCATTCCAAGTTCCGCTTGAGACAAAATAAATACTGCAAGACCTGGTGTGCAGATGACCTTGTTGCATCATTGCTGTCCAAAAAAAAACACAATCTGCTGCTGAAAATCTTTACGCTTGTAGAGGTGTGGCTGGCAAGGTTTTTTGCCAGTATTTCCCATTTCAGGAAGTAACTTGTCCTTCAGCTCCACAAACGCTGAATGCTCTGATAAGGAGGGAAAGCTTACACCAGTTGATGCTGTTGAGAATTTTCTGTTGAGTATAATAAATAACCTACGTACAATAATCTTTTCTCTCTCTCCCTTGATAGAACAAAGCTCCCTTTAAATGAATGATTTACTGGGCGAGTTTATTTTGGGAAACGGAGCTACCTGTCTTGCTTAAAGAAAGTTTGTATAAAGAGGATTACTGTAGTTGGCTTAATTTAGACACACTCTGCTCCCTACTCTGAAACAACTTTTTTTTCCTACCAAGTAGCCCAGGGATCCACAATGACGTATATGCTAACTGAGTAAAACATTGATATTATTTCAGACTTGATGACTTTAGAGCAAAATCAAATTGTTTTGTTTTTTTTGTCCTGTTTTCTGTGTCCTGTTTTCTGCTACATGAAGTTTTACTTTGACTTGGCACGGAGTTGGAGACAAATGGATACTTTAGCTGCTCTTGAGCTTCCATGCTGCAGTATTTACCCACCAGCCTTTCCTGGTTGGTAACTAATGACCTGTTTTGTGTTTAAAGTGAGTCCGGAAACAATTGCTGTCACTGCTTGCATGTCAGGAGCCAGCTTGATATTACACTCTCTCTATCTTAACTGTCTTCAGGATTTTGGGGAGGAAAATAACCGCCCCTCCTAATCCAGGTAATTGTGGAGTTATACAAATGCTACAGACCAACTGATTTCTTGTTCCATTTTTCTGAGAACTTGACTTCGGTCACTTTCAGCTGTGTGGGTATTCCTTCACATTCTCTTTTAATGTATTGACACTTTGGTACTATTTGCTTCCATGGTTCTCTGCATAGCAATTGGCACCTGCATCGATAGTTTATTGTCTCGCATCTGTGAATTGGGAATTTGTCCTGTGCTGACATTTGCCATCTTGGCAATATAGCTTATATTATTGTGATGTGTTTTTACAACCTGCAACTACATGCACCTGACCTAATAAAGACCACATGTTATGCCCAGTTGAGACCATTTTTAAGTTTTGGTACTTGCGACAACATTTAATGTGTTTTGCTTTTAAAGTTTGAGTATTGCACAACACCACCGACTTGAGGGCAACACCTTGGATTGTCAAATCAAGCAGTTTTGAGCTAGACTTTAGTGGAATAACTGACGCTCACCATTATTTCTAGCTAAATAATCTTGCAGCTTCTACCCCTGTCTTGTCTCAATTTCTGCAACCAGTATAAAAGCGTAGCTGTTTTTTTTTTTAGCCCTCGTTCTTTGAGCATTGGAAGGATAAATGTACTGAAAGACTTGGGTGTTTCACATGCCTAGGAGGAACCATTCCTGTTTGACCAGCATGTACCTCATTTGGCGGGCTTGATTTGATCATTGCTAAAAGAATGCAGATTTTAAAAAAAACTTTAGATCGACATTTCTACACTCTTCCCAGGGTAGGCTTGCACATAACCAGATGGTATGAAGCTGTATGACCCACAGCTTATAATTTTTAATTGTGAGCTATTTCTTGAATCATTGAGATATTGGCTAGATTCTCATTTTGTTCTCATCGCCTTTTTTGAGGTAATTTTACCCCCACCTCAATCCACCTACCCTGCACACCTGTAGGTTTGGTGGGGGGGGGGTGTGCAAACTCTGCACTGACAGTGGCTGGTATCAAACTCGGGTCCTCAGTGCCATGAGGCAGCAGTGCTAATGACTGTGCCACCCTTTCATTGCCTTTTTAACTGTAAAGATGTTTCTGTATTAGGATTTGTGGGATGCATTCAATATTTGTGTTGAAGAGATCCTTCATGTTTTGTTTTAGAAGATGCCATTAACAAACCTGGAACCTCCAGCTTCCTTGAACTGGTGTGTTTGTAAAATATGCTCTGGAGGACACTGCATTCTCAAAACATAGGTGAAGGCAAGTGGGAAAGAAGGTATCTTATCACCCTTTAGGTTGCATTTGTTCCGTATCTTGCAGTACATGCTTCAGCTATTTGACAGATAGCATTGAACGAAGCATTTTTGTCAAAGACTAGAAACATTCATTTTGAAATGGATAGTTAAATCCACTAACTTTATAAAAAGAAAAGAATTGCATGTGGTTTTGGTTTCTTCCTTGCTGCGTTATTTCCCTTTGGCTGTTAAATGGTTCAGATCATGACAGTTGGTGTCTTATTCTATTGTCCTGCTAATAAATAACCAGGTCTCTAGTATGGATTTGTGCTGTTGCGAATAGATAATTTATAATGCTTATTTTCCTGTCTGCCCATGACTCCAGTCAGCAGATGGCATTGTTTTGAGGTATATATGAGCAGGAGTTGTGTACCCCCAAAGCAAATTTTGTATAAATGACTGCAACTTCTGGTAACTCTTAACCATGCAGCTACTAAACTTTAAACTAGGTTTTTGGAAATGTCGGGGCTATGCCATCAATCATTAGCTCATCCATTCAGACTCATTTTGCTTATGCTTTGAATGCAAACACGTTGCCTAACATCTGGATTTGAAGTTTTAAAAAAAAACACAAAGAACTGCTATTATTTTGTGCCCCTTGTGGTTGAAAAGTGTTCAATCATAGAATGGGGTAAAATTAGTTGAAGATGGGGGTTTTTTTTGGAATGGGTACAATTTTAAATTGCAGTATTTGTTTCCACCATTGAAACACTTCATTAAATGCGACTGAATTTTTCCATTTTGCTATATTATCTCTTGCACCCCCTGCCGTTTTAGTTCCCTGATCTGGTTCTAGCATAACTTTGTGATCTAACACAATCTTATTTATAAGACATGTATTGAAACTCAGTAATCAGCATTAAGGATACTTTAATACTGTGGCATTTTCATCCAAAAGTCTTCGGGAGCAGAATTCTAATGTGAAAACCTGAGCCCCTTTTGTATTCTACCTATCCTTCTCTCTAGGTTTTGTTCCACTAGAGAATGGAGCAAAATATAACTGGAATAGGTACATTGACCAGTGATGAGGTTTTTCAACAGCTATTGAATGCATTTTTTATTTTTACGGTGGCGAATGTACACTGGAAACCAGTGACTCTGAAGACCTTTGCTGCTCCAGATGTCACATGATCAATAGTGCAAGTAGTCGCGCATTTAAACGCAGTGCCCCGAACACCTTGAGGCTTCAGCTTGTAGTTGTAATAAACCTCTTTTTTTTTTCTCTAGTTGGGCAAAGTCTAGTTTCCAATGGAAATATAAAACCATGCAGTTGAACTCTAAGGTGACTCCAATTACTGTTTAAATATTAACTGAGCAGATGAATAGCCTAAAGGAAATGAGGTAGTGTATTTGAGTATTAAAACTCCATTCTTGTCTGATTTGTGTTGATCTGGATGATTTATAGTTTAAAATAGCTGCAGTTAAAACTCTTCCCTTGATCGTTTGTGCACTTGAGGAGTCCTTCAATATTCCTGTCCAGTAGCATTTTTTTTCCCCATACCACCTGGGATGTGCAAGTGGAAACGAGTGATTCCTTTTCATAGAATTTACAGTGCAGAAGGAAGCCATTCGGCCCATCGAGTCTGCACCGGCTCCTGGAAAGAGCACCCTACCCAAGGTTAACGCCTCCACCCTATCCCCATAACCCAGTAACCCCACCCAACACTAAGGGCAATTGTGGACACTGAGGGCAATTTATCATGTCCAATCCACCTAACTTGCACATCTTTGGACTGTGGGAGGAAACCCACGCACACACTGGGAGGATGTACAGACTCCGCACAGACAGTGACCCAAGCTGGAAGAAGGAGGAATTTGAAGAAGTAATCAAATGGACAACCTGAAGTATCAGCATAAAGTAGAACTTATTGCTGTTTTTGTCTTGTTACTATTTTGAAATTAAAACTTTTAAGTCAGAGGTTGGTAGAAATTGCTTCACTCCGTCTGGGATAATTGAGGCAGACTGATTTTTCAAGACAAATTGGATGAGTATTTGAGTGAAGAGAACAATATGGGGTGGTAGTGCATCACAGGTGCTCTGGCATGCCACAGACCTGAATGCTTGAAGACCTGTATTGGTAACCTGTTTACACTATGAATGAATGGAAATCTTTCCAATGCTATTGAAATTTTCTTCCCCTCCATTCGACGTTGGCTGGGTCAGCGTAATTCAGTTTTGTGGGTGAAGGGGGGGTGTAAAATTAACTTTATTGTCCAGACTCCTTTTTTCCCCCATGTGGCAGTAGGTTGTTGCAATTTAATAGAGGCTTGGTTTGTGACTTCAGTACTAATCAAAAAAGGTGCCGATGTTACCAAAAATGCTGAAAATGCATCTCTGTTCCAGTCTAATTACAGCAATCTGATCCAATGGGTTTTCAAAGTCACTTTGACACTAATATGTCCAAATTTATCCTGATGCCGCCAGTCTGTGCTCCTGACCCATTTTATTTTTCACTTGTGTTGTGGGCCAGAGAGTGCACCTGACCCACTACTTTTAATAGATTTGTGGTTATGGGGAGCACAAGGGCCTATTTTACAGGTGTGATGGATCTAAAGTACTTTCAAAACAAAACCATGTTTATTTATGAATCCAGTTAACACTTTATAAACAATATTCAATAAGTAACCCTTCATAACTTTCCTAACAACATCCAAAAGACCCTTTTTTACAGAAAGACAGCAGGTTTAAATTTTCTACAGAAACGGGTATTAATTTGAAATCCTCAAATGATCTGGAGACAGTCTTTAGATTGCAGAGAGAGATCAATGCACCTTCTTGCTGTGACTGCAGCTTCTTCAACTCTGAAAACAAAACTAAAACACAGACACCAGCTTTTTTGTTCAAAGTAAAAGCAGAGGCTCAACTCCACCCACAAACTGACATCATGGGTCACGGCTCCGCTCCACCCACATGCTGCCCCTATTTGATTAAAACCTGGCTGTATTGTTTGGCATTAAGTATACAGATGCTGACTCAAACCTGTTGAGGGACGACTGTACCTGCCTAATTTTGAATATACTGTTGCCTTTTTGCAATGCACCTATAGATTAATTAAATTCCATTGTGTTTCAGCTAGCTATTCAATTTGCACAATTTCATAAAAACCTGAGCAGTTGAATGCCTTTTAAAAAAAAAAAAAAAGAATAGTATGTATGACCCCATTGATTTATGGGATGTTAACAGTTTCTTGCTTAATTACACTTGATAGTGAGCTGCCACCTTCAACTGCTGTATTATGGTGTAGGTGCACCCATGGCATTGAAGGGGAATTCCACAAATCCAAATGCAGAGGATTGCAATATAATTCCAAGTTGGATGTGTGGTTTCGAGGGAAGCTTGCAAGTGATGTTCCCATGTGTCCGCTGTCCCTGTTCTTCTAGAAGGTTGTGCGTCTGACAGGTACTGTCAAGAGCCTTGGTAAGTTGCTGCAATGCATCTTTTACATGGTACACCCTGCAGCCACTGGTGTAGAGGGAGTGGATGTTAATGGGTGTGTCAACCAAGCTGGCTGCTTTGTCGGAGATGATGTTGAGCTTCCGGAGTGGTGTTGGAGCTGCACTCATCCAGGTAAGTGGGAGTGTATTCTGTGACAATCCTGACGTGGTAGAATTTGGACTAGCTTTTGAAGTTACTTGCTGCAGAATTTCCAACTTGCTCTTCTAACGGCTATGGTATTTGTGGATGATCCAGTTTGGCTTCTAGTTAAGGTGAACACCAGTATGCTGCTAAGATCCACAGGATATGATGAGTCTAATTAGAGAAACACTTGTCCTGCTTTCAACTTCAACTTTATGGTCAGCAGTTTAAATTAAGAAAAACTACTTTGCTGTAACGCCAAAAAGAATAGTCTGAGCTCTTTTGGCAGAGTTAGGGTCATTGTGATGCATCCTGTCCAATGACTTGCGATCTGATATTTATGCATTTGCATTATCGACTTGCAAATTCAATGTAAAGTAAACGATAAACATAATTTAACACTTGCTGGTGTACATTTCATGTCTGTGTCACTACTAGAGACCTCAACTGCTGACTGAATTAGTTTGGAAAGGAATGTTGCTTTTGCGTGTCCCCAAAGACATTGAGCAGATGAGCAACAATTTACCATGTGTCTCAATCCAATTCTGCATTTCTGAAATTCTTGCCGTTCGCATGTGGAAAATGCCTTTTGCTTTTTTCTTTTCTAAATCTGTAACCATAGGATTATCCAAAAAATTGGTGCATTGCTTTAGACTGAACAAGGTAGTAAAAGGTTATTGGGGTCGGCAGGAGTGGTGGCATAGTAGCACTGTTACTTCACGGTGCCAGGGTCCTGGGTTTGATTCCCAGCTTGGGTCACTGTCTGTGCAGAAGCTGCAAGTTCTCAGTGTCTGCATGGTTTTTTCCAGGAGCTCGGTTTCCTCCCACAAACCCTGAAAGACGTACTTTTGAGAATTGGGCATTCTGATTTATTCCTCTGTGTACCTGAACAGGTGCCATAGTGTGGCCACTAGGGGTTTTTCACAGTAACTTCACTGCAATGTTAATGTAAGCCTACTTTTGACTCCAGCCTACGTGTGGGGTTATCATTATTATTCATATATTTTTTTTAATGATGAGTTGTGGTTTAAAACCAGATCCTCATCTTTTTGAATGGCAGAGCAGGCTAGATGGACATTTGTGGCCTACTCCAATTTGTATATTTTGTGTACAAGTATTTAATGTAAAGTTGAAACCTAGCACCTAATTTACTACTTGTTTAAATATTCTGATTTTATGTGGAGCAATGAAGAGTTGCATTAAATGGTGTTATGAACACTCCTAGGCTAAGGTACTGGACCAGAGCCCAAATGTTTGCGGTGCAGAACGATTGATTTTGTTCTAGGAGTGACTGATAACCACAAGAAATAGGGTTTGGTTATTTTATAAACCAACTTTATTAAAACAATATTTAAACTTCAACCCTAATGGATTACATGTTGTTGTTGTTGTTGGTGTTTCTTGGCCTAACACGAGTTCCCATTAAACAGCACTTCAGATGAACAGACAGCTCTCATTCCACTTAACTCCACCCAACCCCTCAAACAAAGGTTCTCTCTTGGGAACCCATTATCATTATCCTGGCTGTTTGATTTCCCACTTTTCGTATACGAAAGAACCGAGCCATGCTATTGATATGCAACTAACCTCTCGTATACGGACAAAAGGGGCCATTAGACTCTGCAATGGGCTACGGGTTGGTCAAACAAGTGTCCTGAAGGATAATGGATCTTGGTGTGAATCAACCTGGCTGAACACGCCCTGTGTATTCCCATTAATGTAACTCTGGTCAAGTGTAGTTGTATCCCTGTGACTCTGTTTTCCCTCCAGTCTCTGAACTCTTAAATTGCCTACTACATCTTCAATCCAATTTCCTAATATCTCCCCCTTGTAACAGTGGGATAATTAAAGTTTATAAGCTGAATTTAGCTGGATAATCCTACGAACAGGTTGGTAACATTTGCTAACGTCTTTTATTCTGCATAAAGAAATATTACAAGACTTGATTTTTCCAGGGATCCCATGACCAGATTTCAAGTTGAGATTTTTTTTAATAAACCATTTTATTGAGGTATTTTTTGGTATTGTAGCAGCAACAACACCACAATAAACAATGTACATGAAACTATAAACATAGTGCAAAAGCCATCTTCCTCCTTTACAGGTCCCACCTTTATTAACCCCCCTACTCTAAGCTAAACTACCCCCTCTCCCACCTTCTGCTGACGATTAATTTTCTGCAAAAAAGTCGACGAACGGCTGCCACCTCTGGGTGAACCCTAACAATGACCCTCTCAAGGCGAACTTGATTTTCTCCAAACAGAGAAAGCTAGTCATGTCCGATAGCCAGGTCTCCCACTCCGGGGGCTTTGGGTCCCTCCAAGCTAATAGTATCCATCTCCGGGCTACCAGGGAAGCAAAGGCTAGAACGTCTGCCTCTCTCCTCCTGGATTCCTGGGTCTTCTGACACCCCAAAAATCGCTACCTCTGGACTCGGTGCCACCCTTGTTTTAGCACCATGGACATGATATCTGCAAACCCCTGCCAGAATCCCCTAAGCTAAGGCATGCCCAGAACATGTGGACATAGTTCACTGGTCCTTCCACACATTTTGCACACCTGTCTTCCATCCCAAAGAATCTGCTCATCCGGGCCACTGTCATGTGAGCCCGGTAACAACCTTAATTGTATCAGACTGAGCCTGGCACATGTTGCAGATGTGTTGACTCTACTCATTGCGTCCACCCATAGACCATTCTCTATCTTGCTCTCCTCCCACTTGCGTTTCAGCTCCTTGGTCTGCGTCTCCTGACCCCATAAGTTCCTTGTAAATGTCCGAGATGCTCCCTTCTCCTACCCACCCTCTGGAAACTGCCCTGTCTTGAATCCCCCTAAGCGATAGGAGCGGGAGGGTTGACACCTGTTTACAGAGGAAGTCCCACACCTGCAGATACTAGAATTTGTTTCCCCTTGCCAACCCAAGCTTCTCCAGCGCCCACATACTCTGAAAACTCCTGCCTATAAACATATTTCCCCCATCCTCTCAATTCCTGCTCTCCGCCATATTCAGAACCCCCCCCCCCCCCCCCATCTATACTTCCTGGGGCAAACTTCCCAGAGCCTCCATACGCTCCCATGCCGACCCCTTCCCCACCACCCACTCCCTGATCATGAGCTATATTTGCTGCCCAGTAACAGGTACTAAAATTTGGCAGTGCCAGCCGGCCCTCCCCGATTCTGCTCGAGCATTACCTTCCTTACCCGCGGGGTCTTGCTCATCCAAACAAAGCCAGAGATCACCTTGTTGACCTGTTTTTAAAAATTGACTGCGGAATATAGATGGGGAGACATCTCAGGAGGACTATCATCTACACCATTTGCACCCTCCCAGCTAATGACAACGGGAGCGCGTCCCATCTCCAAAAATCGCCCTTAATTTGGTCTCTGGGCTGGTTTAACACGGGGCTAAATCGCTGGCTTTGAAAGCAGACCAAGGCAGGCCAGCAGCACTGTTCAATTCCTGTACCAGCGTCCCCAACAGGTGGCGGAATGTGGCAACTAGGGGCTTTTCACTAACTTCATTTGAAGCCTACTTGTGAGAATAAGCGATTTTCATTTCATTTCATTACTAGCTGGGCCAGATTTAATTTATGCAGCCGGTCCCATTCTCGCGCCACTTGAATACCTAGGTACCTAAAGCTCTCTCTTCTTCCCCCCCCCCCCCTCCCCTAATCTAAACGGCATCTCTCCATTCATCTCTCCTGGACCGCAAACATCTAACTTTTCCCCATAATTAGCTTATACCCCGAAAACCACGCCAATTCCCCTTGAATCCTCATGATTCCTTCCATCCCCTCTAATGGGTCCAATACATACAGAAGCAGGTCGTCTGCATATAGTGAGACTCTGCGGGGCCCCCCCGACCACCTTGGGGGTTCCGACCTGTACAGCCTACTGTAGAAATCACAAAACACCTTATTCACCCCTGTTGAATCTCCAACCAGGTTCCTATGTCCGTCATTTACTTTCCCAATCTCCCTGGCTGCCTCCCTCTTTCTAAGCTGCTGTGCAAGCATTCTGCTGGCCTTCTCTCCCCCTCTCCTTTCTCAGCTGCTCCATTGCCCTCCCTGTGGTTAACAAGCCAATCTCCGCCTTCCCTTAAGTCCTGCCACTGGGGTCTCCGCATACCTCCTATCGCTCTGTAGTATCTCCTTTAACGAGTCAGCCTGTCTCTACCCTGTCCACCTTCTCCCTATGGGCCTGTATCGAGATAAGCTCCCCTCTGACCACTGCCTTCAGTGCTTACCAGACCTCCACTGCTGAAATTTCCTCTGTTGTTGACCTGCATGTAGTTCTGAATACATTTCCTTAGCCGTTCGCACACCCCTTCGTCGGCCAAAAGTCCCACATCTAACCTCCAGTGCGGGCGCTGGTCACTGTCTTTACTAACCTGAAGGTCAACCCTGTGCGGAGCATGGTCTGAGATTGTGATCACAGAGTACCCCGTGTACACCACCCCTGCCAGTAAGGCCCTGCTCAAAATGAAGAAACCGATCCAGGAGTACACTTTATGCACGTGTGTGTGTGTGTAGAAGGAGAACTCCTTCACCCTCGGTTGCCCAAATCTCCATGGATCTCTCTTTTTTTTCCCCCCATCTGCTCCTTGAACCCTTTTAGTTCCTTTACCATTGCTGGCATCCTGCCAGTTTTCAAGCTTGACAGGTCCAAACCAGGGTCAATAACTGTATTGAAGTCCCTCCCTTGACCAGTTTGTGAGTCCAGGTCCAGTATCTTCCCCAGCATCCTCTTTATAAACTCCACATCATCCCAATCTGGTGCATACACATTTACTAATACCACCTGTACCCTCTCCAGTTTCTCACTGACCTCCCCACATCCAAAAGTATTGTACCTGCCTCAAACACCACCCGCTTATTGATCAGGATCGCGACCCCTCTGGTCTTTGAATCCAGTCCAGAGTGAAAGACCTGACTGATCCAGCCTTTCATCAATCTAATCTAGTCAGTTACTCTAAGATGCGTCTCCTGCAACATTACCACGTCCGCCTTCAGTCCCCTAAGATGTGCAAAAACACATTTCACCCTTGATCATTCCAGGTGACCAGCCTAGTTGGGGGGCTCATTGCCGCCTCGCATCACCCCCCACCCCCTTCACTGATCAACCATCCCCTTTTTTGGGCCTGCCTCCAGCCCATGCTCCGCCTCCACCGGCCCACCCCCCAGGCAGCCTCCTCTCTTTCCCTTAGCCCAAGTCCCTCCCTCAGCAGAACATTCCTTCCACCCCCCCCCTTCCTCCTGTAACAATGCTCTGTAACCCAACCCCTTTGATAAACCAAACATATGCAAACCCCCCCCCCCCCCCCCCCACTGCACGTCTGAGCTAGCACACCCAGCCTGCTTGGTGGCCCCCATCCCTGGTGCTGGATAGTCTCCCACCTATTGTTTCCCCCCCCCCCCCTTCATACAAACATACTCCAACATCAAACCATTCCCACACAATCGCCTGACAGAAAAACATAAATCTAAACAAGCACACCTCCATCCCCCAACAGTGCAAATGAGCCTCAACTCACTTGGCTCTGCCACTGGTCCTAAATCAATACAGAAGGCATTACAAACAGCTTCCACAAAACAAAAAACAAAACTTTTTTTAAAAAAAGAACAGAGAAACAAAAAGGAAAAAAAAAAACCCATGAACGTTGCAGCAAAGTTCAAACGTTCTCAGTCCACCACCAGTCCATTCCTTTTCGTGAAGTCCAGCGCATCCTCGGGCAACTCGAAATAAAAGTGCTGTTCCTCGTACGTGACCCAGAGATGGGCCAGATACAGCAGTCTGAACTTCACTTTTTTCTTAAAGGATCGACTTAATTTGGTTGAAGCCTGCTCTTCTCCTGGCCACCTTCACACTCTGGTATTGGTAGACCCGCAAGATACTATTGTCCCACTTACAGCTCCGTGTGTGCTTGGCCCACTGTAGGGGGGGGGGGGGGGTAGTTCTCCTATTTGCAGTTTCCTCGCGAGTGCTCTGGGAGCTTTGTCCACCTCCAACGGTCAAGAGAATGCTCCATCCCACAGCAGCTTAAACATATCTGCGATGCACGTCCCAGCGTCCACTCCTTCAGACCCCTCCGGGAGCCCAATGATTCTCGAGTTCTTCTGGTGGGACCTATTCTCTAGGTTCTCCAGGAGCTTCTTCTGCTGGTCTCTCAGCATCCTCACCTCCAACTCCACCGCAGTATGATGTTCCTCCTACTCAGCCAGCGCCTTCTCTACCTTCTGGATTACCCGATCTTGGGCATCGAATCTAGGCTCTAGCCGCTCAATTGACTCTTTTATCGGGTCCAAGCAGTTCTGTTTCTCCTTGGCTTAGCCTTCCTCAATAATTTGCATCAGCTGCTCCATTGACCGCTGGGTCAACAAACCAGCCATGCTGTCTCCTGCTGTACCTTCAGCCCAAGCCTTCTGTCTTTGTTTCTGCCTTTATGAGCACTTCTATTCCTTCTCTCCATGCACCGATGTAGGAATTCAGTCCACAATTGCCTCTGTTCAGTTTTAAAGTTCAAGAATAGAACATTACAGTACAGGCCCTTCGGCCCTCGATGTTGCGCTGACCTGTGAAACCAATCGAAAGCCCATCTACGCTATTCCCTCATTATCCATATGTTTATCCAATGACCCTTCAAATGAATAGAACAGAACAAGTCTGGTAGAAAATTGGGTGGAAAAAGGTCAAAAGTCCGACCCGAGCGGGAGCCACCAAATGTGCGACTTACTCCTTCATAGCAGCCACCGGAAGTATCCAAGTTGAGAAATTTTATTGTAATGATGGCAACATTTGACTCACCGCTAATTGCATTAGTATGCAACTATTGGAGGGTGGAATGGAATGAGGTTTAAATTCTATAGATTTATCAAATCTCAATTTATTGTAACATCCACCCTGTAATCAATACATGGGGCGGGATTCTCCGACACACACACACACACACACACACACATGCTGTGGGGGCACTCTTTTCCTTCCACCTTTGCCATAGTCTTCATGATTGTGGAGGCAGAAGTGACCCCCTCCCCTGCGCATGTGCAGGGATGACGTCAGCAGCTGATGATGCTCTGGCGCATGTGCGGACTTCTGCAGGCTGGCGAAGTCCCTTCGGCCCTGGCTGGTGTGGCACCAACCACTCCGCCACGGGCCTAGCCCCTCAATGTTAGGGCTTGGCCCCTAAAAGGTGGGGAGACTTCCGCACCTTTGGGCCTGCCTGACGCCAGAGTGGTTCAGGCCACTCCATCCCGCCGGGTAGGGGAGAATCCCACCCATGGTCACTGCTTCTTCTGGTGCCACTCAAACGCGAAGTCAAAGGCAGTAGGTGCATTGCCATTGCTGACAAAGTCTCCTCACCTGACTTGGACTTGTGTTAATCACTAAAAACTCCATTGTGGAAGCTGTTTCAAAAACAGAATACGGGAGTTCTAAGTCGACTGTAGGGATGATGCACCATACGTACATGTTGTTGAATTTTTAAAATGGATTTCCTTGATGCTTCCTCTGATTTGGTTTTAAAAAAAATCTGTGACCCTATTGGAGCTTTTCCCCAATCAACCCTTTAGCACTGAAAGTAACCAAGATTTGTATTTTTTGTTTTTTGCAAAACCAGTTGGTTACCAGAAACATTCAATTCTCAATATCAGTAAAGATTGTATCCAACATTTTGGTTGGGCAGGATGTTGGAGGAAACCATCTTGCAAAAAATGACTCTAAGAAAGTTGTGTTCCCAATCACCGGTGGTGGTGTGGGGTGGGAAGTTTTGTCAGGAGGTGAATTGCCAAATAGTAGATTCGGTCTTATTCCTTCAGAGGCTTTCTCTACCAGGTTTGTGAAACCTTTTTATAGATGGAGATTTTGGGCAATACTGACCTTGAAGCAGTGACCTCCTCTTTGAAAGGCCTTGTTGAAAGGCTTGCCGTAAAACATTAGTACGTCTTGAAAGTCCAGCCAAAATTAATGGCTTTGGGTCCGAATTTGGGAATGTCTGGAAAAAGTGTCTTAATCTCTGGGACAAATGGCCTTCACTTTCACTTCATTGAACTTCATTGTATTTGTTGTAAAATGTTAAATAACATGCATACTAGCATAACATACTCGCTCAAAGTGATTCTGGATCTTTTCTTGCTGTGATTGTGTTTCAATTCTCTACAAAACATTGAGGTTTTTTTCTACAGTGGAAGAAGCAAGTGAATATTTTACACTAAAGTTAGTTGGTGCATAGGTGAATTCACAAACTATTTTGTAATATAATCCCAAACCTCATGTGAAGCAATGGGTAACTGAAAGGAATGCCAACTCTTTGTTTTAACATTACTGGACTGGGTACACGCCCTACTTTAGTTACTATTTGTTTAAAAATACAGCCACACCCATTCTGTTAAAAGTGTGATCAAATGCAATTTGAAATTTGCTCTGTGTAGTAGCATGTCAGACAAAGTAGTCTGCATGAATGGGAGTGACTGAATGCCAAACCATCAAATGACCATACCAGTTCATCTGCCAAAATAAGTATTTTTATTCTGACATTGCAGTACTCTCTGGATCCGATCTAATGTTCACCATCAAGGTCTTGGCCAGATTAGTGTTCTGTATACTGAAATACTAATTGAATAAATGCCAAACAACTGACTGGATACCTCCTCAGTTTGTTATAAAACTGGAATATGTCTCGAGCTCTGCTACAATTTGCCCTGATTAGCATCAGGAAGGTTTGCTGACCACCACTGGATGAGGCCAGAGAACTGTCTAATATTTTTTAAAAATGTGATTGTATCCAAATATAATAAATTTAATGTTGCTTTTTAAATTATGCCGAAGTTAATTTCAATGTAGGAAGAGCAGTGGGAGGTGTTGCAGCAAATATTGCATTTTGTAGAATTATAATTCTTGCAGGACAATTGTGATCTGGTAAATCTTGTGTTGCTCATGGTAAATGAGGGTAGCCCATTGATGAGCCTTGATCTAAACATAAATGCTGGAGCTAGGGGTTGGATTCCTTTTGCATCAAGGCAAATAGACCCCTCTTTAAAAAAAGCGTGGCTGCTTTCCCTGACATAGAAAACATGCTGTGTAGAAAGGGGCCATTTGGCATTTTGTTCATGATTGTAAGTCCTGATTTGCAGGATATTGCCACAAGAAGTCCAGGAAATACCTTCAGTTGCTTAATGAATAGCTTCCTTTTGTATTGTTAGGAGTGAGACTGTTTACTTCAGCTCTCCATAATCTTCCTCCAATGACAGCAGCCTACAGCAGAATCTGGAGGGACTTGATCTGACGGCTCCAGTGAAGTACCATCCCTTAACCCAGCAACCTTCCTTGATGACCTTGAAGTCACTGCTGTTGCCCAGTATTTGCACCTGGAGACCTGGTTAATAGGACTGAAAGTAACAGACACTGGTTCCAATGGAAACTTGCATCTCCCATCCCTGTATCTGATCACAAAGGATAAGAACGTTAATATCATTAACATGTTAAAATCTTTCAATACTCTATTTGCCCAAGTGCAGTAATTTTGGGCCAAGATCTACTTCCAGCGAACCAGGGTAATAATTACATGGCTTTTCAAACCTCAGTCACACATGACAAATTTATGGGTGTTTGAAGGTTTGATGATGGCATAGAAAGAAGGGGTGTGCACTGATTTTAAAATAGGAAGTTCAGTATCTCCTAGAAACTCGTGTGCTCCTAGGAGATACTAGAAACTGGTGTGCCACAATTGATCAAATTTGGATGTATGTACAGAGTTGTGCTCCTATTAATGCAAATTAAAGGATGTTCAGTTGTGCCTGAAGCATAACTAGCTTATTCCAAACATAAGTTATTTACTTGGATGTGCAGTTTAATCTGTCACAATTTGTGATTAACCTTCCATTTTATTTTCTTCAGGAAAGCTACCTGCAAGTTGACTTGTAATTTATGTCTTGTTGCCTTTGGTAGGAAACGGACTGAAGTATTTTAATACACAGTGGTTTCATCTTAAAAAGCTACTTCTATATAGTCTTTTTTTTTTTGTTTGTTAAATGGTGATGTGATTCTTAAACTACTGCAAAGTTTATGTAGTGCCTTTTACTCAGTAGAAAGTCCTCAAATGCTTCAGAATTGTCAAACAAAATTTGCCACAATCTCGTGTATGGAGTAACACTGAGGTAGGTAGAGACATTAGAGGAGGAATTCCAAATCTTGGGATCTAGGCAGCTGAAGGCATTTCCATCAAGAGCCAAGCAATGAAATCTGTGCACAGGAGACTAGAATTGGAGAATAGCAGAGACTTCAATCCATTTGCAGGCAGTTGATCTTGATTTAATCATTTAACCTGGTCAGAATATACCTCCATCAATACAACATTGTCAGCACTGGTGTCCACCTAGATTTATATTTAATCATACAATTTACCATACAGAAGGAGACCATAGAGTACGCACCGGCCCTTTGAAAGAGCACCCTACCCAAGTCCACAGCTCCACCCTATCTCTGTAACACAGTAACCCCACCCCACCTTTTTGGACACTGAGGGCAATTTAGCATGGCCAATCCACCTAACGTGCACACCTTTGGACTGTGGGAGGAAACCGGAGCACACGTGCAGACAGTGACCCAAGCCAGGAATCTAACCTGGGACTGTGCTTACCACTGTGCTGCCCTTCCAAAAGACCCTGTTCTGATGTGGATACTTGTGACTGCTAAGCCAAGCTGGAGTGAAGGATCAACAAAGCTGGGAAAACTGGCATGTTCTGATGGTCTACATTTGATTTTGCATAGCTTGGCATTCACTGCCTGTAACAAAGCAGGTTGTTCACCTCCTTTCACTGATCATGGGGGAAATTCTCCCCTGCGGGGCGGGGGGTCCCGGCGTAGCGGAGGGGCGTCAACCACTCCGGCATCGGTCCTCCCCAAAGGTGTTGAATTCTCCGCACCTTTAGGGGCCAAGCCCTCACATTGAGGGGTTAGGCCTGCGCCGGAGCGGTTGACACCACTCCGACTGGCGCCAAAACAGGCAACACCGGCCTTTAAAGCCCGGCACCGGGGCTGGCCGATAGGCCTTCGCTGGTTTGCGCATGTGCCGGTGCGTCAGCTGCCGCTGACGTCACCACCGGCGCATGCGCGCTGGGGGATTCTCTTCCGCCTCCGCCATAGTGGAGGCCGTGGCGGCGGCGGAAGAAAGAGTGCCCCCACGACACTGGCCCGCCGGCCGATCGGTGGGCCCCGATTGCAGGCCTGACCACTGGGGGCACCCCTGGGGTCCGATCGCCCTGCGCCCCCCCCGGGGCCCTGCTTGTGCTGCTGATCCTGCCGGCACAGGTGGTTCAAACCACAGCGGTGGGAGAGGCCTCTCAGAGGCGGGACTTCGGCCCATCGCGGGCCAGAGAATAACGGCAGCACAGAAACCCGTAGCCTCCCAGTGGCCCCGCCATTCTCCGAGGCGGGATTGGTGGCATGCTGACTTTTTGCGGGTGGGAGAATTCTGGATGGGGTGAGATTTTCGGCGGCCCATGGCGATTGGGTCGGAGAATTTTGCCCCTGATCTCTGGCAAAACTGATTTGTAGTATTCATTAAGAATTCACAGCATGGTGCTGCAGAATATGTTGTCGAGCTGTCCAGTCAACCACATAAAAATTCTTGGAAAGTAAATGTCTAAAAAATTTTTGCATATAAAGAAAAATAGCAATAGAGACTTTTGCATGAAAGTAGGAATTCCAATGTCGAACAATTAAATTATTTTGTAAATCTTATCAAAAGACTTGATTATGATTAAATACAACACATTAGAAGGGCAGCAAGGTAGCACAGTGGGTTAGCCCTGCTTCCTCACGGCGCCGAGGTACCAGGTTCGATCCTGGCTCTGGGTCACTGTCCGTGTGGAGTTTGCACATTCTCCCTGTGTTTGCGTGGGTTTCGCCCCACAACCCAAAGATGTGCAAGGTAGATAGATTGAACACGCTAAATTGCCCCTTAATTGGGAAAAAAATGAATTGGGTACACTAAATTTATTTTAAAGTACAACACATCACATAGGCCAGGTCATTTTTAATCTGTTCAGCATTTAAAAAAAAAGTTACACCTGATTGAATGAATGTAGTTTCTAATCCTGAGAGCAATAAAATGGATATTCTCTCCAAGCCTCAACTGAAGTGCGTGGAGTTGTCTGAGTTGGCCTGTGACATTGCATTAATCTGTCCATCTGCTAAATCCTGAAATTGTGGTTAGTTTGAGGGCTCATGACGGCAAATGTTGACAATTCACACCATGTACTTTTAGGATTTATAATTACCCGCTTTCTGCCTACCTCCTTTTTTTAAACCATGGTGTCACGTTTGCTAATTTCCAATCCGCCGGGACCACCCCAGAATTCACACCAGTCATGGTTGATGTCTGATGCCCTGCCAAGCTATTTTGTTTAAACCATTGCAGTCTCTGGGTAATAGGGATAGGCAATCAAATGCTAGTTATTCCAGTGCCTCCCACATTCCATACAAATATTTAAAATACATTAAGGAAACAAGGCACTAGGAAGGATTGGATCAAAATAATCTCGATGATTGAAGTCACTGTTTTTAAATGAAAATGTAGTTCTCCTGCAAGATTATTAATGTGGGCAACATAGTTGCTTCACAGCTCCAGAGTCCAAAGTTCAATTCCCACCTTGGGGTCACTGACTGTGTGGAGTCTGCATGTAAATTTTTATTCATGTTTTATTTTTCAGACAGCAAAGCCATTGTGGATGGGAATCTCAAACTCATTCTCGGACTCATATGGACTTTGATTCTACACTACTCTATTTCCATGCCAGTTTGGGATGACGAAGAAGCTGATGACGCTAAAAGCCAAACTCCCAAACAGAGGCTGTTGGGATGGATTCAGAATAAGTTGCCTGATTTACCAATCACTAACTTCAGCAAAGACTGGAAAGATGGAAAAGCCTTGGGTGCTCTGGTTGATAGCTGTGCTCCAGGTAAGAATCCTATTGAGCACAAACTGTTTGTGCAGACTGGAATAGTGCAACTTGCTTTTTTTAAAAAAAATGTATTTATTCAAAGTGTTTCAATAAGTTTACAAAACACTCCAAAAAGGAAAATAATACCAAAAAAAGGGCAACATGCCAACCGAACAGAACAACTTAACCCCCTCCCCCTCTCCCCCTCCAACCTAAGAAACCCTGCCATGTCATTGACCCAAGCCTCCACACTCTGGGGATTTGCGTCCCTCCACAACAACGAGTCTTCTCCGGGCTACCAAGGAGGCAAAGGCCAGAACTCCGGCCTCTTTCGACTCCTGCACTCCCGGATCCTCCTATCCCCCAACTCGGTTTTACCCGAGTGTCCAAGACCTTGGACGTGACCTTTGCCAAGCCCTTCCAAAATTCCGTAAGCGCCGGGCATGCCCAGAACATATGGGCGTGGTTTGTTGGGCTCACCGAACACTGCACACATGTCGTCCACCCCAAAAACTTGCTCATCCTCGCTCCTGTATATGTGTCTGTGTACCACTTTAAACTGGATCAGGCTGAGCCTGGTGCAAGATGAGGAGGAATTGACCCTGCACAGGGCATCAGCCCACAGGCCCTCACCCAGCTCCTCCTCCCATTTGCCCTTCAACTCCTCCACCGAGGCCTCCTGCAGCTCCTGGTATATCTCCGAGATCTTACCCTCTCCAACCCACACACTCAATCACCCTGTGCCGCCTCCATTGCCCCCAAATCTTCAGCGTTGCTGTCACCACCGGGCTCATGGTATACCGCGGCGACGGTGCCGTCACCAGTGCCCCCATGGCTAGTACCTACACAAGACGTCGCCTCTAATCTTTTCCATGCCATCCCCTCTCCCTCTACTTCCAAATCATCGACACATTTGCTGCCCAGTAGTAGCTACACAGATTCGGGGTCTTATTGGCCCACACAAGTCCCATGATACTCTTGCTCACTCGCTTGAAAAAGGCCTTGGGGATGAGGATGGGCAGGCACTGAAACACTAACAAGAACCTAGGAGGACTGTCATCTTGACAGACTGCACCCTTCCCAGGGAGAGCGATGGCATGTCCCACCTCCTAAAGTCCTCCTCCATCATCTGGTCCACCAGCCGCACCAGATTGAGCTTATGTAAGACTCCCCAACTCTTGGCCACCTGAATACCGAAAAACACCTCTCCACCATCTTGAGCGGCAGCTCCTCCAACCTCTTTTTTTTTTTTTTTTTCTCCCTGGCCCTGCGCATGCACCACAAAGAGCTCGCTCTTCCCAACATTAAGCTTGTACTCTGAGAAGTCTCCAAACTCTTGAGGGTCTGCATAACCTCCTCCACCGGATTTTTAATATATAAAAGCAGATCATCCACATATAATGAGATGTGGTTCTTTCCTTCCCCCCCCCTCTCCCCCCCCCCCCCCCCCCCCTGAACCAAACCCCTCCAGCTTCTAGATTCCCTCAGCGCCATTGCCAATGGCTCAATCGCCAAAGCAAACAGCAGGGGGCACCCCTGGCTCGTTCCGCGATATAGTCTGAAGTACTCTGACCTCAACCGGTTTGTCGATACACTCGCCACCGGGGCCTGGTATAACAATTTAACCCACCCTATGAACCCCTGCCCAGCACCTCCCCACAGGTACTCCCAATCCACCCGGTCAAAGGCCTTCTCTGCTTCCATAGCCGCCGCCACCTCTGCATTTCCCCCCCCCCCCCCCCCCCCCCCAAGGGCACCATAATCACATTCGGAAGCCTCCGCACATTTGCATTCAGCTGCCTGCCCTTCACAAATCCCGTCTGATCCTCATGTATCACTCCTGGGACATAATCCTCAATTCTAGTGGCCAGGACCTTCGCCAACAACTTGGCATCCACATTAAGGAGTGAAATCAGCCTACATGAGCCGCACTGCAGCGGGTCTTTGTCCCGCTTAAGAATAAGTGAGATCAGAGCTCGTCGACATTGTCGGGGAAGACTTCCTTTTTCTCTCGCCTCGTTAAAAGTTCTCAACAGCAACGCAGCCAACAGTTCCAAAAACGTCCTATAAAATTCAATCGGGAACCTATCCGGTCCTGGGGCCTTGCCCGCCTGCATACTCCCCAACCCTTTAACCAGCTCCTCCATCCCAATCGGTGCCCCCAAGCTCTCTACCTGCTCCTCCACCCTCGGAAACCTCAATTGGTCCAGGAACTGCCGCCCGCCCCCCCCCCCCCCCCCCCTGATTTGTACAAGTTCTTAAGTCCCTAAAGACCTCATTTATTCTGGCTGGACTCCGCAAGTTATTCCCTCCCTTGTCCCTGATTCCCCCAATTTCCCTAGCCGCCTCCTTCCTCTGCAGCTGATGTGCCAGCATCCGACTCGCCTTCTCCCCACATTTATACGCTGCTCCTTGTACCTTCCTCCACTGGGCCTCCGCTTTCCCCGTCGTCAGCAAGTCAAACTCCGTTTCGAGGCTCCGGTGCTCCTTCAACAGCCCCTCCTTGGGGGATTCTATATATCTCCTATCCACCCCAAGTGTATCTCCTACCAACTTATCCCTCTCCCTCCTCTCCCTCTTCTCTCTGAGCCCTGATGGAGATCAGCTCCCCTCTAACCACCGCCTTCAGCGCCTCCCAGACCACACTCACCGAGACCTCCCCATTGTCATTGGCCTCCATAGACCCCCGGATCCGCCCACAGACCACCTCATTCGCCAACGATCCCACATCCAAGCGCCACAACGGCTACTGGCCCCTCTCTTCTCCCAACTCCAGCTCCACCCAGTGCGGGGCGAGATCGAAATCTCGATGGCCGAGTACTCCATCCCCTCTACTCTCTGGATCAGTGCCCTGCTCACCACGAAAAAGTCTATCCGTGAATAGGCCATGTGCACGTGGGAAAAGGAGAACTTCCTCGCCCTTGGCTTGGAAAACCTCCACTTATCCATAAACCTTGGCCGCAGCTGGCCTCTTACCCGACCTAGACCTAGACCGATCCAGTACCGTGTTGAAATCCCGCCCCCCCCATAATTAGGTTCCCCACCTCCAAATCCGGGATCCGGCTTGCCATCCGCTTCACGAACCCTGCATCGTCCCAATTTGGGGCATATGCATTCACCGGGACCACCCAGGCCCCCTGCAGCCGACCACTCGCCCTCGCATACCGACCCCCTTTATCCGCCACGATGCCCACCGCCTCGAGTCACCCATTTGTTCACCAAAATTGCACTCCTGCACTCCCGTAAATCAGCCGACTCTGCTGACCCCCGGCTGCTCCCACCTCTGCCACTGATCCCCGCAGAATTCCCCCCACCCCCTGCAACCCAATGTGGACTCCAATCCAATACCGTTCGGCCCCGCCCCTAAAACCTGCGCTCCCATTCCAGGCTGACCCTGCCCTCTATGGCGCAGCTCCATTCTCCTGCAACCTTGCTTACCCCCCCCCCCCCCCCCCACTGAATGCAGGGAACAACCCCTCCCAAACCAGTGCCCGCACAGAAAAAAGAAACACAAATATCACCCTCTCCTACTCCAAAACACGCTACAGACCACTAATTTGAATCCAGCTTCTATTTTTGATAAAGGTCCACGCCTCGTCTGGCGTATCAAAATAGTGGTGACGGTCCTGATATGTGACCCACAGTCGCGCTGGCTGCAACAGCCCAAACTTCACCCCCTTTCCGTGGAGAACCGCCTTGGCCTGATTGAATCCTGCCCTCTTCTTGGCCAGCTCTGCGCTCCAGTCCTGGTAAATGCGAATTTCAGCATTCTCCCACCTGCTGCTCTGCTCCTTCTTCGCCGATCTCGAGACTCACTCCCTGTCGGTGTACCGGTGAAACCTCACCACCACAGCTCTCGGCAGCTCATTCACCCTCGGTCTCCTCGCCAGGACTCTGTGTCCCATCCAGCTCCAAGGGCCTCGGGAAGGTTCCCGCGCCCATCGGCGTGCTCAGCATCGTGGCTACATACTCCCCAGCGTCCGACCCCTCCGCACCTTCAGGGAGACCCAGAATCCGTAAATTCTTCCTTCTCGACCTGTTCTCCAGATCCTCTAATTTTTCCTGCCTCTTTTTTTTTATGGAGTGCCTCGTGCACCTCCACCTTCACCGCCAGGCCCAGCATCTCGTCCTCATTATCAGAGGCCTTCTGCTGCACCTCTTTAATCGCTGTCCCCTGCATCCTGTGGATCTCTACCAGCCTTTCTATCAACGCCTTCATAGGGGCCAACATCTCTGCCTTCAGTTCCACAAAGCAGCTTTGTAGAAACTCTCGCTGCTCCTGCTACCGTTGAGCCCACGCTGCCTGGTCTCGGCCCGCCACCATCTTGCTTTTTCGCGCCCGTTCTCTCTTTTAGCCCCTTTTGTGACCACGCCACTCCAGGTCCACTCCATACAGTGCTGGGGGGGGGACCCTACTGCCGTCTTCCCACTGGGAATTGTTAACCAGGTGTCGCTGGGGCTCCTTAAAAGGCCGAAAAGTCAGTTTTCGGTGGGAGCTGCCGAATGTGCGACCTACCCGGGCATAGCCGCAACCGGAAGTCCGTGCAACTTGCTTTTTACCACTTTTATTTTTCTCCTTGCCATTCACCAATCGTGGACAGAATGAACTGATGGGTCTGTATCAGCGCATTCATCAATTCTTTTAAACTGATGCTGAAGAATTGCCATGGTCCCTCACGTTGGGTTCCTGGATTAATCTGTTACCTGATGTATCAGAATCCTGAGTGCACGAGTGGGTCCATAAGGGGAGTGGTTAGTCCAAGGGATGTGCTGTCTAGATTCTTGATCTGCCAACTATATCGTACTGTTCATTCACAGGGTTATGCTCGAAATGCATTCTCCCCCTCAATAGGATAGTTGCCAAATTTTATATTGATGTTCACTGATGCCATCTTCTACATACTACTTTAAATTTATGATCCCAGGCCAAAGATACCCACATTTCTTTGCTAAGATCTGGTTTAGCAACCAATGTTTTTAAAGTGGGGCAAAATTTGAGATTCAGAACACTCCGATAAAGCCACTGGTTTAGAACAAACAAAAATAAATTTTACTGTAGAAAGTCAAAGATAAAACAATTTACTATATCCATCTTATACCTCCATAGTTAGCTCTGAATGTTCTGAATTAAGAGGCAAACTTAGCACATTCATAATAAATGGCAGATGTGACCCAAAACTGATTCTACAGATTTTTCAATCCTTCCAAATGTCAATAAACTTAACTAGTCTTATTGAAACTCGTATGTCTCTCTTGAAAGGGATTCCCATCTTCACCTTTAGATCTCTCCTTGAAACTAAGTCGCTCCAACTTGGATAGCATCAGCAGCCTACCACTTGGGGTTTTTTATCCCTTCACCTGAGACCCTATTCCCAAATAAAATGTCAGCTCTGTGGTCGTGCTGAGCAGAATACCACTGTTGCAAAGGAATACCTTCGCTCCCAAAGGCTGGTAGCATGAGGTCATCAATGTTCTGCTGCTGCCTTAGATCTTCAGTGATTGTCTTGAAGCCCCCTTTACTAAAACCTTTTAACTGCAATCTAATTTCTGCTTGGATTTCTTTCTCGTAACTGGGATCTCTCCCTAACCCCTGCCTGGAAGTCTTTGATTATGGTGCCCTGATTCTGGAGCATACAACCCATTTTAAAAAAAAACTGTTTTCTTCGTGTGGCCCAAAGAATGTGCATGTGTAACCTATTGCCAATTGATGCATTTGTGAAATCTGAGGATTCTATTCTGTCCCCTTGATCTCCGAGATATGTCTGGCTTTCATAATGGCTGGAATGCAGGAGGGTGGGGGGGGGGGGGGGGGGGAAGGAAAAGAGAATATCACTACTCACCAGTTACATTTTACAATAAAAGCCTTCTCTGTTCAGGTTTGTGTCCTGACTGGGAGATTTGGGATGCGGCCAAACCAGTGGATAATGCACGTGAAGCAATGCAACAAGCAGATGACTGGCTTGGCGTTCCACAGGTAAATCTTGAGTCCTATGTGTATATACAACAATGCAATGATTTGTGGGTTAGTTTCCTAATAGCTAAACCAGAGGTTGGGAGGGGTGGAGTGGCAGGATAGCTTTCTTCCAGAACGTGGGTGAATGCAGGCAGGCATGGGCCTTTTTGTATCTCTGTCCTTCACAATGTTGTTTAACATTAAAATAAGGTGGGATACTTTGCTTAAATTTGCAAACTCAGCATCAACTTATTTGCCCCTCATCAGACATTGGCAGTGTTTTGTTTGAGGCAATTCATACAATTTATGATTGAAACTTTGTTACTGCTCTGGCTGAACCAGAGCCCGCTGTTTTTGGTTCTTGATGAAGTTGGAACTTGGTTTTGCATTGTAAGCAGTTCCGGTTGCTTCATTGTAAGACACTGCTTGTATATTAACTATTTATACAGGTATCCTGAATGTGGACTAACCACTTTCAGGTTTCATTTGGTAAAACTCTAATGTGGGCATTGATTTACTTTAGGCATTGATCAAGAAGTGCTAATCTTTCAGCCACAATCCATTAACCTTTTCTGAAATCCATTTTAAAAACTTTCTCAATACTGTGTCACAGGTGAAATATTTTGATTAATGCGATCTGTTTCTGTGATGGTTTTGCTTCAGTTGCTTCGACATGTAAATCTCACTCCATTTCTTGCTTGATTGGGTGGGTGGAGGGAGGAAGTGGTAAAACAGATATTTTAACTAACCACCTTGAGCATGATGGCTATATGGAAATGCTGCTTCCAAGAAATGGAGGGGGGGGGGGGGGGTGTGTGTGTGTGTCGCTGTAGCTTGAATTACTAAAACCACAGTAATCGATGCACAACACTTCAATTATTGCAGAGGGGAAACTTTGGGAGGCCCAATTAAGATTCTGGGGATTCTTGTTATCCCCCTATGGCTGCTTCTGCTAAAAGACAGGCATGTAGAGAGTATGGGATTGCTCTCCAGATATAGTTCTGCATGATATTCGGCTGCTTTGATATCAGAAGACCCTCTTTAGCACTGGGGCAATAGAAATAAAGGTGTGGATAGCCAAATCTGTAATCCTCTCTGGCCCGAGTCTCGCACTGTACCCTCACTATTGATCCATTCCTTGTACCCTTCCATTGAAGCAGACTCTTTGCAACTTAACCCTTTTTGAACCTGAGTGAACCCCTCCTACAGCTACAACCACAGCATGTTGTTGTGTATAAAGCTGGTGTTGTGTTCCGCAATTTGCCTAAGAATCTCCTTCCAAGTCTGTCCAAAATTAACTTTTTTTTTTTCTATAGGAGGTTAAGTGGCTGATTGAGCAAATTGAGGAACAGCACCGAGGTAGTACTGGTTATTTCAGAAAATAGCTTTTGTTGGGAAGAAGCCGTGAATGTTAGGGTTGTACTAGTACTGTACTTGATTACAGTTGACAATAGTGGTTTAGAACCACCTCACAGTTTTAGATGGATTGAAAATTCTACTTGTTGATTTCAAAATGTTCATTGTTTTAATGTCTTTTTCTTCCAGGTGATTGCCCCAGAGGAAATCGTACATCTCAATGTTGATGAACAATCAGTAATGACTTATTTGTCACAGTTCCCCAAGGCCAAACTTAAACCTGGAGCCCCCTTAAAACCTAAGTTGAATCCCAAGAAAGCAAGGGCTTATGGCCCAGGTAAGAGTATCTTTCCATCTGTACCTATTTCTCCAGTTGTAAAGTCCAAATCCTTTTTTTGGATAATTTATAGGAAGTTACCTGGGCCAGTTCCTGGCTTGCAGTTGATTACTGAAATATTTCATCTGGACATTTTACACTTTTTAAAAAAAAAAAAAACAAACATTTGATTATTTTCTAGGAATTGAGCCTTTAGGTAATGTTGTGATGCATCCTGCTGCATTCACTGTTGAAACAATCAGTGCTGGGCAAGGCGAGGTGATGGTCTTTGTGGAAGATCCAGAAAATCAGCGAGAGGAGGTAATTTCTGAACATGACCTATATTTGCATTCCAAATGATACTTCAGTAGAAAGCAAAATTATTGCACAAAGGCTCCAATTATTGAGTTAATTCGTGAAAACTGAATTTGTTTCTTCAACCAAAAATGGTTGTTCCATTATATGGGCATATCGCCACCAACAGCCTGACAATATCCAACATTATTGTTATCTATGGGTGCTTGGGTTTAAGTGAAAGCAGTACCAGAAATGGCATATTCAGCGCAATAATAAGGAAGTACTTTTTTTGGGGGGGGTGCTGCAGTGTTGGTTGTCGCCTTCTTCCTATCTCAGTCTGAAGTCCATTCCTGTGAAATAAAAAATCAGTTGTGGTGTTAGTGCAGACATTGCAATGGTTCTAATGGTCTATTCCTGCTAGGCAAAGGTGACCAATAACCATGACAAGAACAAGACTTATTCCGTGGTTTATGTGCCAAAGGTTACAGGATGTCATAAGGTGAGTACGTTGATGTTACTTTCATGTCACTACAACTTTTGTTCTATCTATTCCTAACAATAGACCTTTTCTAACAATTCCATCTTGAAATTCTAATAACCAGGTTGATTGATTTTGCCCTGTGTAATCACTCTCAGTCTCTTGCTGGGGTACTTCCTTTGTTTGTTTTTTGCCCTGTGATTATGGCCCAGGGAGCTGAAACTCCATTGCTGTCCAGCACAGCACCCATAATATCTTATAAATGTGCTCAAATCTATGCTGGTACTGTAATTCTAAGGGGCGAATGGCGTGCAGGACACCACTGAAATGGTATACTTCCTAGTTCCAAGTCCTTGTATTGCCCTTGGAAATTGGTTTCTAGAATGGCTGACATGGCACCTGGACGACAGTATTATTGATCTGTCACGGTCTCTCTCCAGGTAACAGTTCTGTTTGCTGGACAGCACATATCCAAGAGTCCTTTTGAAGTCAACATTGACAAGGCGCAAGGTGATGCCAGTAAAGTGACAGCGCGAGGACCCGGCTTGGAATCTGCAGGAAACATTGCCAATAAGCCAACCTACTTTGATATTTATACAGCAGGTATACTTGCAGTCTGGGTAAAGAGGAAGGAAAGTGCACTTTTTAAAAAAGAAATGAATTGCTTTTCAAAATACTTTGGTTTTGTATTGGTGTAAAATTGTACTTCACATTTGGGAATTCTTTGTCACTTTTTTAAATTATAAATTTAGAGTACTCGAATCATTTTTCCAATTAAGGGGCAATTTATCGTGACCAATCCTGCACATCGTTGGGTTGTGGGGGGTGAAACCCACAAACACGGGACAAATTTGCAAACTCCATATGGACAGTGACCCAGAGCCGGGATCGAACCTGGGACCTCTGTGCCATGAGGTAGAGGTGCTAGCCACAGTGCTGCCCCCATATTTGGGAATTTGAAGTAATCACAGGAGTATGGAAAATTCTTTAAGGTGGTATTCTAGCTACCTATGATCAGAATTTAAGGTAACTTGAAGTGCATTCCACAAAAGCTGGTTAGAACTACACATTTGGGGACAATCTGGTATTTCTAATATCTCCATTTTGTCAATATTCGGCATGTTAAAAAGTTTTCTTGCATTGAACATTTTGTAGCCAAAGGCTGCAAGCTTAAAATACAGTTCTAGCAGTTTAATCTGCATGACTGCTCTAGGTTTACAAAATAACAGCTGAAAGAAATTGCATCAAGATTAGAAAATGAGCTCTAATGGTATAAATAACAGGCTTCTACCTTTCTCTTAGGTGCTGGAGTTGGCAATATTGAAGTGGTGATAGTGGACCCTCTGGGTAATACTGATACTGAATTAACGATTGAAGACCAGGGGAACAATAATTATCGATGCAATTACAGACCTGTGCAAGCAGGGCACCACACAATCCAAATTACATTTGCTGAATCATCAATACACAAGAGTCCATATTCTGTCACTGTAGGTGAAGGTGGGTGACGTGCTCTTTCTTTCACTCTTTCCTCCTCCCCCTCCCCCAACCTGAGTATCTTGACCAGGCAAGCTGACGGGTGTACACACTGATTTCATTCATAAATGGTTTTGAAACCTGTTCAGATCAAGAATTTTATTTAAGATGTCTTTCTTTCACATACAAATGTTTTTATATCATAGATTCACTAAGTATGAAAAATGAGGGTAAGGGAGGAGGCAATTAAATCCCATCAGAACAGCAAGAAATTTGTGGCCAATTTTGGAATTGTAAAGATAGCATCAATTATGGCGGCGACAAAAAACTATCGCATTTTTTTTCAAAAACCCACCTGGTCCATTATTGTCTTGGGTGGGGGGAGGAAAGGGAGAGGGGAAATTTGCCATCCTTACTTGCTCAATTCCAGACTTTCAGCAAAGTGGTTGACTTTCTAAATGTGCTCTGAAATGGCCTAGCAAGCCATCCCTACTCTAGGATAGACATGCCAGTGAAGTCCACCTCTCAATAAATGGAAAAACACTTTTATTGTAGTTTTGAGATAGATTGTCTCTGATATTTGTCAGCAATATAAAATTTGTCCATTTCTAGCAGTTTGTGATCTGCTTATCCAAAATTAAATTTTGTTGCTGTTCACTCGGCTCCTATCTACTTGACGCAGTTACCATTGTCTACAAAGTATCTTTTTGGGACCAAGTTCTATTTCTGAACATGGTCAATATTGAAATTCCTTGAATTGACATTGAGGAGGATAGCAAAAAACTAAAGGAAGCGTTTGTTTCATTTTTACTGAGTTTTATTGTTGCAAAAGGTAGTCCCTTTTTGGTGTTGGTTAATCTGGAGTGTATGTAAACAATTGCTGACCAAGTGGTCAGAAAAGGTCAGTTGTTACATTTCAAGCATCGTGCATAGTAAAAACCATTTTCAACTTTTTAATTTGAGGTTTGCCTTGGTTTCCAGGTTTCCCTCCTTCCAGTGCCAATGGTATCAACCAATTCCATGTTTGTAATAGGTCCATGTTCCACTTCCCCCAATCCATTCTAAAACATTTTGGCAAGAATTGAAACTTCACTGTCTTGTTCTCTGGAATGCTAACTTTATCAAAAGTCTATCTCAGTTGGCTGGATGGCTCATGATATAGTGAGGCGAACAGAGCAGGTTCAATTCCCATTCTGGCTGAGGTTATTCTTGAAGGCTCCACCTTCTCAACCTTGTCCTTTGCCAGCAGTGTGGTGACACTAAATCACCAGTCACCCCTCTTCCCGTCAAAGGGGAAAACAGCTGATGGTCATCTGGGACTACAAAGATTTTACTTTATTTTGGTTCCTAGGCATCTTTTATATTTCCAGTGACTTGCAACTGTGGGTCTTTGGATTTTTTTAATAACCCTCCTTTAAAGCTGACGATTAACATTATCATTCAGTTTCAATAAACAAATAAGTGCCACTTATCTCCATTGGGAGTCTTCACTTTTTATTCTTCACTTTTTATTCTGTCGTCTTGTTCCAAAAAACATTGATTCCTAGACTAGGTAGAAGTGTCAATTTATTTTCTCCTGATTTTGTTCCAGCTTGTAACCCCAATGCTTGTCGTGCTACTGGGCGTGGCCTACAACCTAAAGGACTGAGAATTCGCCAAGTTGCTGACTTTAAAGTTCATACCAAAGGGGCCGGAAGTGGTGACCTGAAAGTGATGGTAAAAGGACCAAGTAAGTTTTTTGGGTTTTTTTCTGCCAAAAGACTTTTAGTTTTGGGTTTTGCTAGAATCAGTCACGCAGTTAACTTTCCTCTTATCTCAAGATTTTTAAAGTACGAAGTGTGAGGGGGAATTTGAATAACCTTCCATTAATTAGGTTGATGATCCAGGTTTGCTGCTTGCCATTTTCTCAATATAACTTTGGAATAGCACTTGATGTTTGGATGGTCACGCCTATGATTTTGCCACTGTTGCAAGATTTTGCAGCCTGTGCACTATCTTGCCCATAATGGCTGAGGCTCTGTGCAGTCAAGATTGATAATCTTGTTGGATGCAAGTCCTTGATCATGACCATTGACTGTCATTAATGGGACATTAACGAATACGCCCTACTTAATTATTTTGCTAAATCCCAAACTTGTAGCATGTGGTTTTCCACCATTGAGCGTTTGTGTAGATATTCTGTAAATATGCTTGATTTGACAATAGCATTGAATATCTGTTAAATGTGATCTTGCTTTATCAAAGTTAGATTAATAATATACATGATGTTTTGAACTTCTGCGCACATGAACTAAAGAGCAATAAACAACTCTTTGTTTCATTTGGTTTTCATGGTCATCTGGTAAGAAGGTCTTGAAACAATTAACAAGAACGGAGGATGCCAGAAAAACTCAGCATGCCTGGCAGCATCTATTCGGAAAGAGTTAACATCAGATATGATGAAGATTCAAAGGACTAAAGGGAGGGAGAATGTGTTAAAAGATGACGGAGATTGTAACAAAAAGTAGCGACTTTAAGAACAAATGACAGATGGCCTTCTGTGGGAGGGAGATGGTTTCCATTGAGAGGCCATACAGGATCTTGGGATTCGGCATGGAGAGGCCATACAGGATCTTGGGATTCGGCATGGAGTTTGGCAACTTTAACGTTTTCATTTTAATTCAAAGGGCTGCAAATGAGCCCAGCTGGAAGAGGAGATGCTGTTCCTCCAGCTTTCTCTGGGCTTCACCTGGATCATTGCCATAGGCTAAGGACTGACATGTGGGCATGAGAGCAAGGTGCCGAGTTTAAAATGGCAAGCATCAGAAGGTTGTGGCCCTACTTGTGTACTGAGTGAAGGTGTACCACAAAGCAGTCACCCAGTCCACGTGTTGGTCGCCCTAATGTAGTGGAGACCCCATTGAAACAATGAAAAAACTTAATGGTAGTTATTCCGACGCAAAAGTATTGGCGAAGGTACTGGCGGGTAGGCTGGAGGAGTGCCTCCCGAAGGTGATAGGTGAGGATCAGATGGGAATTGTGAGAGGGAGGCAGCTCTTTTCGAACATTAGGAGGGTTTTGAACATCGTTCTGGCACTGGCGGAGGGGAAGGAAACAGGTGGTTGTGGCTTTGGACACTGAGCAGGCATTTGACCGGGTAGAATGGGGGTACTTGATGGCAGTTCTGGAGTGGTTTGGGATTGGACCAAGATTTGTGAACTGGGTAAAGCTATTATATAAGGAGCTGAAGGTGAGTGTCTGCACAAACAATATCAGCTCGCGATACTTTTCTGTCCACCGTGGGATGAGGCAGGGATGTTCCATGTCTCCCCTTGCTGTTTGCACTTGCAATTGAGCCGTTGGCCATTGCATTAGAAGTTCGGGAGCATGGAAAGGAATGGGGTGGGAAATAGAGCAAAGGGTGTCCTTGTATGCCGACGACTTGCTGATACACATGTCGGAACCGAGGGGGAATTTGGAGCTACTTCGAGTATTTGGGTCTTTCTCTGGGTACAAGCTGAATCTAGACAAAAGTGAGTATTTTGTGGTGTCTCGGCCAGGAGTGGGAAGGTTGCCATTCCGTAGGGCAGTGACTCACTTTAGGTATCTGGTGGTGCAGATTGTCCGGGGGTGGAGGAGGCTTCGCAGGTACAAATCTCTAGTTTGGTGATAGTGAAAGCTGATCTGGCAAGGTGGGATGGTCTCCCTCTGTCACTGGCGGGCCGGGTACAGGCTGTTAAAATGAATGTGTTGCTGTGATTTCTGTTTAGTTTTCAATGACTGCGATTTTCCTGCCAAAGGTTTTTTTCTGAGAGATTGAGGGAAGGATTACCTCGTTCATATGGGGAGGGAAGGTGGCCAGAGTGAGGAAGGTGCTGCTACAGAGGAGAAGGCAGGCAGGGGGTTTGGGTCTTCTGAATATGACGTACTATTACTGGGCGGCAAATGTAGAGAAGGTGCAGAGCTGGGTCAGAGGGGTTGATTCCCAGTGGGTCAGAATGGAGGAGAGTTTGTGCAGGGGGTTGGGACTGAAAGTAGTAGCAACAGCGCCGCTCCCTATAGATCTGGGGAAATGCTCGGGGAGTTCAGTAATAATAGCTTTATTGAGAATTTGGAGGCAGTTTCACCAACACTTTGGGTTGGGGGCAGGGTCAAGGGAAATGCCGATTCGGGGGAACCACAGACTTGAGCCAGGGAGGTGGAATGGAAATTTTTGGAAGGGGGGGGGGGGGAGAGAGAGAGAAAGAGGGGGGGAGAGAGAAAGTGGAGAGTAGGAGGAGAAGGGGATTAAAAGGTTTGTTTCTTGGGGGTCAGTTTGCAGGACTGAAGGAGCTGGAAGCCACATATGGGAGGGAAGTGTTTAGATACATGCAGGTTTGAGATTTTGCCAGAAAGGAGATAAGAGCTTCCCGGAGGAACCGGCCTCCACATTGCTGGAGGAGGTGCTGACAACAGGGGGACTGGAGAAAGGGGTAGTGTCAGTGGTTTACGGAGCTATTTTGGAAGAGAAGGCACCACTGGAAGGGATCAAAGCAAAGTGGGAGGAAGAATTGGGAGAGGATATGGAGGAGGGGTTCTGGTGTGAGGTGCTCCAGAGTAAATGCCTCCACCTCGTGTGCGAGGTTGGGGATGATACAGCTGAAGGTGGTATAAAGAGCGCACACCTCACGAGGGTGAGGATGAACCGATTCTTTGACGATGTGAGTGTTGCCGGGTGGGGGGGGGAGAACTAATCACATTCGTATGTTTTGGTCCTGTCCAAAGCTAGGGGATAACTGGAAGGAGGCTTTTAGGGTAATTTCCAAGGTGGTGCACGTGAAACTGGACCCGGGTACCCGGGAGGCCATATTCGGGGTGTCGGACCAGCCAGGGTTGGAAACGGGTGCAGAGGCAGATGTTGTAGCCTTCGCCTCGTTGATCACCCGAAGGCGGATCTGTTGGGATGGAGAGCGGCCTCTCCACCCTGTGCTGTGGCATGGCGAGGGGACCTGTTGGAATTCCTGACTCTTGAGAAGGTTGAACTGAGGGGAAGGACGGAGGGGTTCTACAATTCATGGGCATTATTCATTATGCACTTTCAAGAACTGGATGACATCGAACATTAATTGAGGGGGTGGATGGGTGGGAGGGTTGTGGGGAGGGGGCGGTGTGTGTTAAGGGTGACTATGGGTGATCCCTGATTCCTTTGTCATTTGTTTGTGAACATGCGGGCTAATGTTTGGGGGTTGGTGGGAGGATGGGATAATTGTTATTGTTATGGGGATTGACATATTTGTTGTTGATTATTGTTTATTGTTGGGGGTGTAAATCTGGGAGAAAATGTGAAAAAGGAGGAGAATAAAAATATTAAAAAAAAAAAAAAAAATGTTAGTTATTCCAAACTAATGTTTTCATAGTTTCAAAGTCTGTTATATCTCCTTGACAGAAGGCATGGAGCAGCCTGTGAAGCAAAGAGATCTTTTGGATGGAGGAGATGGCTTTTCCTATGAATACTATCCTGTCACACCTGGGAAACATATTGTCACCATCACATGGGGTGGCCATAACATTCCCAGGAGGTGAGTAGAGAAAGTTTCTTCATCTTTTAAAGCTAAGTTGATGAGACTGATACATTAAGGATGAGAAATTTAAGTTCTATTTCTAGTTCAAAAATATACAAATCCCCACATTAGTTTGAAATACTGCTCTCTATCTAGTGGCACTGGTGAGTCTGCTCCTGGATCTCTTTCCTCCCCACCAAACATTTTAAAGAAAAACTAAAACTCCTCCTAAACAAAGCAAATTTCCTCACTTCACACACTCCACCTAGCCTCTTTATGTACATACCCTTATGGTTTGAACTATTGTGCATTCCATCTGACTGATATTATTGGAATATTCACCTTCCTCAACCCTAAACTGAAGCTGTAGGATATTTTTGAAATGAAGTTCTCCCTTAGTAAGTAACAGATGTACTGTTAGCAAAAAAAAAACTGCTGTTCCTGATTCATCCTTAAATGATTATATGTGACTTTGAAGAGCTGATAGTTACACCAACTGAAGCAAAATGTGACCAGCTGCAGGATGTTAAAACTTCAGCTGCTTTTGGACACAAATTATTTAATCAAATGTAAAACAATTTGTTTGAAACATTGTATTTTTTCAATTTCCTGTTTTTACGTGATTTACATTTTAAATGTTGGCACGGTCATTCTTGACTGCAATGCGCTAAGAAAATTCAATGCTTAAACCCTTTGGCTTGTAGTCATGTAGTGCAAATAACTAGAATTTTGTAATTGTTTCCGCTTGAATCACTGACATATTTTCCCTCCCATTAGTCCTTTTGAAATTCAGATTGGACCTGAAGCTGGTCCTCAAAAGATACGAGCTTGGGGACCAGGCCTTGATGGAGGAGTTGTTGGCAAGTCAGCAGACTTTGTAGTTGAAACTATTGGGACAGATGTTGGTGTGCTAGGTAAGGCTGGCTGTTTTACAAAGCGTTTTGACAAAAGCTCTAGAACAGGGGTGGGCAAACTACGGGCCGCATGCGGCCCGACAAAGGTTTTTATGCGGCCCGCCAATGAGGTGCCCGGAATCATAACCGGCATTTTTGAAAAGCCGCCGGGGAAAAGCCGCTGAAGTAAATGCGCTCATTCAATAAGCGCATTTACTTCAGCGGCTTTTCCCCGGCGGCTTTTCAAAAATGCCGGTTATGATTCCGGGCACCTCATTGGCGGGCCGCATAAAAACGCGCGTAGTGGGGTGGATGAATGGGGCTGTCTCATTGGTCAGTTTAGTTGGGTGTGCGACCAATAGGAGTCCAGGTTACAAACAATAAGCCTTATTATTGTTTGTAACCTGGACTCCTATTGGTCGCACACCCAACTAAACCGGCCAATAAGGCAGCCCCACTTATCCACCCCACTACGCGCGTTTTTATCGTTGACTCGGCCAGGCTGTGCTTCTGTCAGTGTTAAGGATCAGCACAAGCAACTTGACACCTGATTTCAACAAACTGGTAAATGACTGCAGTCAGATGCATCATTCTCATTGACATTGTTCTGTTACTTACTGAGTTACTTTGTTTTTCAAATAAATGTGCTTTTTTTTTCTTTAAAGACCTTTTTATTTTGGCTATTTCAAATATTAATTATTTTACTTAATATACTATGCGGCCCTTTAAAATTGTGAATTTCTGAATGTGGCCCTTGCACGGAAAAGTTTGCCCACCCCTGTTCTAGAATATCTATTGAGATTTTCAGACCAGGAGTGGTGTTTCCATCCTGGGAAGTTGCAGGGTTAACCAACTTAAAACAAACTCTGTTTACAGAATAATCATGTTGCCTTACACTATGTCATTAACCAAACTTGCAGGCTTCAAAATAGATTTTGCGTTAAATTTGCTTTAAACGACATTCAGCAGTGGTAGTGTGCAACTTCAGTTTAAAAAAAAAAAAAAATGGAATATCAGAGTTGAATGAAAAGGCGAGCCTGTGATTTTAAAATTACAAGCTCCACCAGTTGTAGGTAGACCAAATATTTTGTTTCTCAACATGCAAGAAACTTCCTTCCAACATTTCTTTTTGAGATCCGAATTGCTATATTGTTTTGCTGAATTTCCAAGCTACAAACATTGCAAGATTAATCTGTGTTTCTTAGGTTTTGCAGTGGAGGGTCCCTCTCAAGCAAAGATTGAATGTGATGATCAGAGTGATGGCTCCTGTAATGTGCGCTACTGGCCAACTGAACCTGGCGAATATGCAGTGCATGTTTTGTGCGATGATGAAGACATCATGGATAGTCCTTTTATGGCCAGCATCCAACCTGCATCAAGTGCCTTCCACCCTGAAAAGGCAAGAATCTTCTTGGGCAGTCCCTTGGGATCAAGGATGACTTTCCACTCCAGTTTGATAGGATGGCTGAAAGTCCAGTAAACATCTGTAGTCGTGTGGGGCAGGTGGTACTTGGATAATTGAATAGATGAGTTGTTGGGAGATTTGTATGCTTCTGCTGAAACCACACTTCATTTCTGCATATTCCTGAAAGTCTCATTTGTTAACGTCCCAAATGAATCTTCTCCATTTTAGTTTGTCACAGGCCAGAGGCTCCCATGAGTCAATAGGAATGTTTGACCTCCTCTGAGGCATTCCAGTAGACAGTGGAAATGCTTTGGGAAGCCTTTTGCTGCAATTATGAGTATAGCAGTTGCTTCAGGAGTGTGGCCGTGGCCATGTGTCTCATGTCCAGCTGTTTTTTGAGTGACTTGACATGATTTGATGCTGGACATGTTGGCTTGGAAGAGGAGCTGCTGTTGGAACACCCATCTTGCCACCAGATTTGAAGGATCTTGCTGTAGCACTGCTGGTGCCATTTCTCCAGTACTTTAAGTGCCTACTGTAAGTTGCCACAAATCTCTGAAATTGGGAGTGATTTGGGTTTGCTCCTATATGCTTCGGTCTATGCAGGTGACGTGTATGTGCTCACTCAAACTGAGCTCCAGGCCATTTGTCAGCACCACTTCCTTGAAGCGTATGAGAAAATGAACAGTACAATAAACACCCAGAAAATCAAGGTCCTCTAAAATATCTTAAATTATAAAAATGAATTTGGCTTTAATTTGATGATCATGGCATATCTTATAAGGTAGTTCATGCCTTGTCCCATGCTTGGTGTGCACAGTAATGCACAGTAAGAAGTCTTATGGCACCAGGTTAAAGTCCAACAGGTTTATTTAGAGTCACGAGCCTTCGGAGCACAGCTCCTTCATCAGGTGAGTGAAGAGGTAGGTTACACAAAACACAGCAGATAAAGACTAAGCCAGTGATGCAAGATGATGCTTTGAATGCTAGTCTTTGCAGGTAATTTAAGTCTTTACAGGTCCAGACGGAGCGGCTGGAGGGTGGGACAATCACAGGTTAAAGAAGTGTGAATTGTCTCAAGCCAGAACATGGGGTACATTCTCGTGCGACCCAGCCAACGTTGTCTACCTCATTCGCTGCAGGAAACTATGTCCCGAGGCATGGTATATTGGTGAGACCATGCAGACGCTGCGACAACGGATGAACAGACATCGTGCTACAATCATCAGGCAGAACTGCTCCCATTCAGTCGGGTAACTTCAGCCGTTGAGAGTATTCGGCCTCTGATCTTCGGGTAGACGTTCTTCAAGGCGGCTTTCAGGAAGCACGACAATGCAGAATTGCCAAGCAGAAACTGATAGCTAATCTCCGCACGTATAAGTACAGCCTCAACTGGGACCTTGGATTCGTGTCTCACTACATTTAACACCTCTACATTTAACACCTTATCTCACCATCGGGCCTGGGCTTGCAAAATCCCACCAACTGTCCTGGCTTGAGACCATTCACGCCTCCATTAACCTGTGATTATCCCTCTCTCCAATCTCACCGTCTGGACCTGGTAAAGACTTAATTACCTGCAAAGACTCATCTTGCATCATTGGCTTTGTCAAGCTGTGTTGTGTAACCTACCTCTTCACTCGCCTGATGAAAGAACTGCGCTCCAAAAGCTAGTGATTCCAAATACCTGGCGTTGTAAGACTTCTTACTGTGCCCAACCAGTCCAACGCTGACATCTCCATATCATGCTTGGTGCGGTGAGGTACCCCTCGAGCAGTGTCTGTCTCTCTCTGTCTGGCTCTGCATCTCTGGTGCGCTCTGCATCTCTTTGCGTGCTCCTGAGAGTTTACTCTTGTAGACTATGGCTAATTACCTTTGTCAGTTCCAAAAGAGACTGAATCAATATGGTATATAAATGCATTTATTGAATTTTTTAAATACATGGCAAAAGCAGTTAAAAGTTGATTCCCCAGCAAAGCAAGAATCCAGTATGTTCCAGTGCTTTTCATACAACTGACCTATTACCAGATCTGCTGGAAGGTTTGTTGACACACATATATTCTACTGTCTTTCCACGTTGCACCCATTTCATATCTTGTTCATATTAATTTTTGTCTACTTCTGTGAGCACTTGCACTTGACCTATATCTAACCCCCTGCTGTCCTCATCTAGTTACAACCTGCTCATCTAGCTATTATGGATGATCAAAAGTGGACAGTGGCTAAATAAACATGTATGGGTTTTCTAAACTGCATTCTACAATATTGAAGATGATTGGTGCTATACATTGCCAGATCAACTAATAAAATGCCAAGTCACTGCAGTGCAAGCTTAAAAGATCCTGCTGCCCTAGAGTTGATGTTTCTGGTTTAAGCTAATGTAGTAATCCTGAAAGAGATGTCTTTATATTTGATATTTTGAATGGCAGCTGCTTGATATTACATGGTCTGAATAATGCACAGCAAGAAGTCTCTTAACACCAGGTTAAAGTCCAACAGGTTTGTTTCAAACACGAGCTTTCGGAGCACAGCTCCTTCCTCAGGTCACCTGAGGAAGGAGCAGTGCTCCGAAAGCTCGTGTTTGAAACAAACCTGTTGGACTTTAACCTGGTGTTAAGAGACTTCTTGCTGTGCTCACCCCAGTCCAACGCCGGCATCTCCACATCCTGAATAATGGAGGAATCTATTGAACAATGGCATTTTGTTTCCTCCTCTCAGGTTAAAGCGTATGGTCCAGGCTTGGAGAAAACTGGCTGCGTTGTTCATAAACCAGCTGAATTCACAGTGGATGCTAAAGATGCTGAGAAGGCGCCACTGAAAATTTATGCGCAAGTAAGAGCAGAACCAATTCTACATTCCACCTTCCTGTGACTAATGCATTGTAATTCTGTATGTGCAGTTGGGGGACAGAAATATTCTAATTGTCTTGAATGTTGTCTCTTGGGATCCCTTTTTTTTTAGATTGGACAATGATATTTGTGTATTTGAGGTTTATGACGTTTTGTTGTGGTCATGGACTTGGCAAGCTTTTCCTGCATCAGAAGGCTCATCACCTTGAAGGTGGAATTATTGAAATCATAACCATTAGAAATAACCAATCCTGCATTTAACAGCAAGCTAGACTTAAAGATGCAGTTGCTCCTGGATTTTGAAGGAGATTTTTTTTATTGTAACAAGCTTTTCCATTCGTGACTATTTGCATCTGCACTTCATAGGATTCAGAGGGCATTCCTGTCAATGTTCAGATAAAGAATAAAGGTGATGGAATAACAGCCTGCTCCTACACACCTACCAAGTCAATCAAACATACTGTTGCAGTTGCTTGGGGAGGAGTCAATGTCTCCAACAGCCCATTCCGAGTAAGTGATAGTTGACATTCACTGCATGCCTCATTCTGTTATTCTTGCATGCAGTGCCCTAATGTTGGGTATTACTTTGCAAAACATAGTTACAACTTTAATTTTGCTTTAAATAGCTCCATGAACGTGATTATTTTGCCCTTCCTGATGAGGATGGTGATGTGTTGAAACTTGCTATGGGTAACTTCTGGGGGGGGGAGAAATATGGGTTCAGGATGTTGATGCCCTTTTTTATGCTTTGTACTGACTGACTCTTAACTAAAATTCTTAGCTGGGACCAGTGTTGTACTGAACTCGCTGCTATTTGGGAATTTCCCAAGTAGCACATTTAAATTTGAAATGAGTTTGAAGCCGATTCTTTATGCCAAGAAACTTCTAGGAAATGGATTATGGCCTCTGTGGGACCATTTGCAACTCTTGTACAGTTCAGTACCACACACGTGTATATTTATCTAGCTATGTGAAGTACAGGCATGTTGAAAATGACTGTTTGGCTGTTTCATTTTTCTAAATTGACTTGTGTCTTTAGATTAATATCGGTCAGGGGAGTCATCCACAAAAGGTGAAGGTTTTTGGTCCTGGCATTGAAAGAACTGGTTTGAAAGCTAATGAACCGACTCATTTTACTGTGGATTGCACAGAAGCTGGGGAAGGTAAGGAAAAGGCCTGGAAAATATATGCAATTCATTGTTTGTTTCCATTGACCATTTCTGCACAGTTGCTTTTCTAGTCATGGTCATACCACAGGACTGACTAATTTTTTTTTCTATTTATTCGTTCACTGGATATGGGCTGACTAGGCCAGCATTTATGGTGAGCTAACTCCCAACTGCTGCAGTTGGGTGTTGTTGGTAAACCCACAATGCTGTTACGGAGGGAGTCTTGGGACTAACCAGCACTGGTGCAGAAACTGATTATAGTTCAAGTCTGGATATGGTGTGTGTGCCTTGGAGAACTTGCAGGTGGTGGTGGTGTCCCTGTGCACCTGCTGCCTTTGTCCTTCTGGGTGATATAGGTTGTATTTGTAAGATGCTGCTGTGCATCTTACAAATAAGTGCTACCACTGTGTGGTGGTGGAGGGATTAAATGTTTGTGGAAGGGGTGCCAATCAAGTGGGCTGCTCTGTTCTGGATGGTGTCGAACTTCTATGTGCTCCACTGCTCCATCACATTTCTGACTTGTGACCATTGAGACTAGGGTGATCTCATTTCATCCAGTCCATGTTGATCTTTGTTCAGATAACCGTAGGAAGCATTAAAATTAGTTTTAACTTTCCAACATTGAAGAGGAAAATTGAGCAGCACTCCTGAATCTCACTGCTGTTGAGCGGTTTCTCTGATTTTAAGGACAAGTTGAGCTCTGATTGCTGTCTCGCTGGTCAAAGCCTGTTGACTATTATGAGCCAAGATACAGATGCATCATCATTACTACTCAGAATGCTGAAGGTCAAACATGTGTACAGGAAATCTAAGAATTTGTTTGGTTTTTTTGGCAGGGTTATCTGGAAATGTTGTTACTAGCTAAACAGATTTGCAGATTGTTTCCAGTGAGGAAGGCCAATCATACATTTTTTTTTTCTCTTTACATTTTGTTTTCAGGTGATGTCAGTGTTGGGATAAAATGTGATGTTCATGTAATTGGTGAATCTGAGGAGGACATCGAATTTGACATCATTACAAATCCTAACGATACTTTCACCGTCAAATATACACCACCAGCTGCTGGACGGTACACCATTAAAGTGCTTTTTGCTGGTCAGGTTTGTATCCTATAAGCTACCCAATTTTACAGCTTGGTTCTTGCAGTTTGTCTTTTTTTATCAATATTTTTATTGAATTAAATCTACCATCCTTTTTGAATAGGAAATTCCAATCGGTTCTTTCAGAGTTAAAGTGGACCCATCACATGATGCCAGCAAAGTTAAGGCTGATGGGCCAGGGTTAAGTAAAACTGGTAAGAGTCAACATTTATTGAATAATGAGTATTTGTAGGTCAGTTCAGCTATCAGATCTGCATGCCTGTTTTGCTATTAATTAAATTGTTATAATGCAAGTTGGGTTTTTTTTTGTTGCCACTATTAACATGCTGCAATACCCAACATACAAGTTGCATCAAATTCCAAAGCATTTGAGGAAAGCGGGTGTAATATTTTGGGACTCTGAATGAGGCAGTGTACCAGAGGATGTTTTATGCTTTCGTTCTTGTTTGTTTTTCATCTTTGAACCATTGCTCCAATTCAGTAGATCAAATTGAAATGACTTCGCCTGTAAATACTCATTGCCTATGCAAGCTATAATAATCAATCCCCAAATTGTAATTTTTTGACTTCTTTCCTCGTCAATTACAAGGTCCTCCTTGTTGTAATCCTGGAAAATAATTCCAATCCACAATTTTCCTAGTGCATGTCCACAGCTAAGAGTAGAGTACCACTGTGGAGCTATTGGTTCCACAGCAATGTTTGGCCAACTTTTCCATTTAATGAATATTGATCACAAATTCAGTGTTTGCCACTAGTTGCAGTAACTAAGCAACCAGGCTTAAGTACTTGAGGCTAAGGGTGGTTCTGCCATGTGAATAAATATTGAGCATTTAAGACTCTCACAAAAATGCAGTTGAAGTAATTATGGTTAAAAGACTATTAATGTCAGCGGGTGAATTGATTGTTCGAAATAGGCAGCTCCATATATCTTTGTGTCATTGAGTAATGTAACATGATAATCTGAAAAGACTCTGGAAGCCATGTGGTTTCCTTTATGGCTTAGAATAGTGCTGTTCTGTACCCCCCCCCAACCCCCATGGCAAATTTTCCTTTTTCAACCACTATGTAGCTTTTGTCAAAGAAAACTAACCTGGGCCAAATGACTGCCTGTTTCTGGTTTGCCTGGTATGTTTCTTGTGCAGCAATTTTATGTAATGCCTACTACTTGAGCAAGCCTCACAATTCATTCCAAGGTCTTTGCAGGAAGCAATTGTGAATAATCAAGGTAGTTCTAAGCAGATGTTAAATTGGTATTCAAATTCTGTGGTGTATAAAGCTCGTGATTCCAGAAAATGGAGAGCACTTTCCCAATCCTTGGGAAGGATAATGATCAATGCACATAATTGCCCATGGTGAATAAATGTCTGCAAATATTGTATTCCTCCTGCCACACTGTCGTATTAATGTACTAGCTTGAGATTTTGGGTGTGTGGTTATTGAGATGACGATACCAAGCTGACAATTATGCTCAATTTAATGCTCGTGTTCAATTGGCTATTTTGCTAAATTCTCCAATGGCTTGATACTGATTTATGATTTTGGTCTGGGATGAAGTGCTGCTAATGAAATAAAATGAAAAGAAAATCGCTTATTGTCACTGAGTAGGCTTCAATGTAGTTACTGTGAAAAGCCCCTAGTCGCCACATTCGGGGGAGGCTGGTACGGGATGCTCATTCATTCCCATGTTTTATCAGCAGTCTCAGGCCAGTGTGAAAGTACCAACCTCTTTTAAAAATATATATATATAAACTGAGTAATCTCATTGTTGAAAAAGTAGGAATTGATGGTTCATTTGCTTATTCAGTGGAATATTTAGAAATTTTATTTGGGGCTGTTTTTTTTTTTGGAGGATGGAGAAACAGCAGAACACACTTGTGGAACATACTGCCCTGCCTCTTCCTATTTTTCTGCTGTTGTCTGGCAGTTGTTGCATAATTTAAGCACTGTTTATGTTCTTTCAATGGACAGGTGTAGAACTTGGGAAACCAACCCATTTCACAGTGTTTACAAAGGGTGCTGGGAAGGCCCCACTTCATGCACACTTCAGTGGACCTGCAAAAGGAGATGCTGTTGGTGATTTTGAAATAATTGACAATTATGACTACTCTCAGACAGTCAAGTATACACCACTACAGCAGGTGGGTGCTGGTATTTATCTTTGTACTTCATTATTTCTTACATTGCTGTAAATCAGGAAATGGAAGGAAGGGAATCACCAAGGTAGTGGGTATTGAGCAAAATGTTGGAGGCAGGCTGTCAAAACCCCCAGGTCATGATGCACCTCCTCTTAGGGACTTGAAAGTAGGGGCTAGTGATATAGTTGATGCATTTGGATTTAATTTTCCAAATTCCCTAGATTTGAGAATGGTTTGAGCAGACTTAATGGGTCGGATGCCTGCTCTGTCTTGTGGTCTTGCCTTCTGGTTCCATTAGATTGAAAAATAGCAAATGTAACCCCTTTTTTATTCAAGAGGGGAACGAGACAAAATAGGAAACTACAGACTTGTCATGGGGAATGTTAGAAGCTATTATAAAAGAGGCACTCAGAAATGTTAAGACAATCTGGTAGAATCAATATGATTGGATGAAAGGGAAATCTTGTTTAATCAATTTACTGAGTTCTTTGAAGGAGTTGCATGTGCTGTGGATAAAGGGGAACAAGTGGATGCACTGTGCTTGGATTTCCAGAAGGCATTTAATAAGGTGCAAATGGTATTGCGGGAAATAAAAGCTCATGGTGTAGGAAGGTCACACTGGCATGGATAGAAGATTTGCTAATGGGAAGAGGGTAGCTACAAATGGGTCTTTTCTGGTTGGCAGAATAAGGTGGTATGCCACTGGGGTCAGTGCTGGGGCCTCGACGATTTATAAATGACTTGGATGAAGAGACAAGATTGTATGGTTGCTAAAGTTGTTGACCACACACTAATTTGTAAGTTCTTGAGGACACCAGGAGACTACAAAGTGAGTGAACAAATCTCGCAAAAGGGCTATAATGTGGGCAAGTGTGAATTTATCTATTTTGGCAGGAAATATAAAGGTATATCTGAACACTGAGAAATTGCAGAGCTCCAATTTTTCGAAGTATCTGTGTCCAACAAGAAGAATTGATTACAAAAATAGTGAGGTTAATCTACCATTGTACAGGACACTGGTGAGACCACATCTGAAGTACTGTGTAGCATATTGATCTCTTTATGCAAGGAAAGATGTAAGTCTGTTCAAAGCAGTTCAGAGAAGGCTTAGTACTAGTACTCAAATGAGCAGCATGTAAAAGTTGGACACGTTTGGTTTGTATCAGCTGGAGTTTGGAATAAGTGGTGAGTTGATTTCAGAGGGAGCTTGACTGTTAATGTGGAGCAAATGCTTCCTTTTGTGGAAGAAATCTAGAATGAAAGGGCAGCACGGTAGCATTGTGGATAGCACAATTGCTTCATAGCTCCAGGGTCCCAGGTTCGATTCCGGCTTGGGTCACTATCTGTGCGGAGTCTGCACATCCTCCCCGTGTGTGCGTGGGTTTCCTCTGGGTGCACCGGTTTCCTCCCACAGTCCAAAGATGTGCAGGTTAGGTGGATTGGCCATGATAAATTGCCCTTAGTGTCCAAAATTGCCCTTAGTGTTGGGTGGGGTTACTGGGTTATGGGGATAGGGTGGAGTGTTGACCTTGGGTAGGGTGCTCTTTCCAAGAGCCAGTGCAGACTCGATGGGCCGAATGGCCTCCTTCTGCACTGTAAATTCTATGAAATCAAGAACTAGGAGTCCCTGTTTAAAAATTAGGGATTTAGAGGCCAATGTGGAGAAATCTTTTGACTGTCATGAGTTTTTTTTTTGTGACTTCCTCAAAAGGCAAGTCAGGCCTTTGAATATTCAGAGCTAGATAGATTCTCTGGGTGAAAGGTTATTGGGGGTCAGCAGGAAAATGTATATTTATGTGAAGTCTATTTATTTGGACCAACTGCGCTGACCTTGTTTTGTAAAGTAAGTGTGTATATTTTCAGGGCAAGGTGGGAATTGCTGTGACCTATGGTGGAGATCCAATTCCCAAGAGTCCCTTTGGCATCGAAGTAGCATACCCACTTGACATTAACAAGGTCATGGTTAATGGTCTTGAAAACAGTATGTATCTCTTTTTTATTATTGATTTGAATTGCTTCTGAAGAAATGGATTTGCACTGCAGTTCAGTTGGTTTTGATTTTTAACATTACCATGTTGCAGGGTTGGCTTTGGTACTAAAAGGTTTCACATGTATAACCTGCACTAAAATTGCACTTTTAAACTAGTGCCTAATAGAAGAATTTTGATACCAGGTGTATAAATCTTGCATTAAACTTTTAAAATTAATTATACAAAAATTTCAAGACCTGGAATATATATTCCATCTCTGAATTAATCTTTGCTTCAGGCTTTACATATGCTAACCTCTCCATTTTGGATCTGGATTTGTTTATTGTCATGTGTGCAGAGGTACAGTGAAAAGTGCTGTTCTGTATACAGCTCGCAGAAAAGAAAATATGTAGGGCAAACATAAATACACAATGTAAATGCATAGACACAGGCATCGGGTTAAGCATAAGAGTATATTTCCTGCTTAGTTGCCTAAGATACCACTCTGCATGATTCTGCATTTGCAGATTAGGATGTTCTGTTTGGAATAGAATAACACTAGTTATTTCAACATATATTATGTATAATTAGTGTGATTTTAACTTTAGGTCTTCAATATTCTTTTCAGCCTTTTACTTGAACAGCTATTGCATTGCTTTCTCTGCTTCATTTCTGTTCTCCAATACTTTTCTATTGTTCCAGATCTTCAGATCCTTTATTATTTTGTCTGTCTTTTTTTAGTATGCCGTTGAATAAAACTGCAACTCCCACAAATATGTAACTCCCAGGCAAAATGCAAGCCTTTTCCTAATCAGGTTTTTAAAGTTTGCATGATATCTTTCTGTTTTGGGCCACCTGTTTTAATGATGGTGTTTCTGCTATTTAATGTGTGAACTGTGCATGGTCCTTGTGATCGGTCCAAACTAAGCATAAGGCCAGCACGATCCTGCCACTGTCCACCAGGTTTCCAGTTCTACATCCCCTTGCTGCCAGGAAATCTGCAGTGGGGTTTGATGTTGGTGGGACTGGAAGATCCTGTCAGCAAACGGCTAGAAAATTTCTGACCTGTGGGTGCATGGTTGAAAGAGGAATGTTCCTATGGGTGCATGGTTGAAAGATGAATATTCCTGTTCCTGAACGTTCTTGTCTGAAGAACGAATTGCATTAGATGAAAAATCTTTTTAAAAATTAGGTAATATGTGTTCATGATTTTCTGTTTGCATTACTAAAAATAAATCTTGTTTCCATTATTAGGAGTAGAGGTTGGGAAAGATCAGCAGTTCACCATAAACACAAAAGGAGCAGGGGGGCAAGGTAAAGTGGATGTGACTATCTCCAGCCCTTCACAGAATCTTGTGCCCTGTGTAGTGGAGCCAGTTGCCAGTAAGGATGCTTGTGTTGCTAAGTACATCCCCAAAGAAGAAGGACTATACACGGTAGATGTAATGTATGACCGGAATCCAATTGTAGGCAGCCCATTCACGCTGGAAGCGGCACTCCCTCCAGATCCTTCCAAGGTAAGTGGGCAATTATTTAGATTTTTTGCTGTGGTGTTTTGTACTTTTTTTTTTTCAAGCTTCCAGATTCTTTGATTTTGAAACCAAGTTTAGGAACTGAGGAAAACTCGAGTGAGTAAAAATTCTCAATCTTTCTGCACTGGAAGTAAAATCAATTGGAGCAACAATGCAGTTGATGGTACAGTTGAGTTTCCAATCAAACGTGAAATCAGTGAACCCTCCAATTTCTGGAATATGGAAGATCATCACTGTATGATCGATCTATCCTGGTTTAGATGAACATTTAAGTTTAGCCGTTGAACACTCTACTTTGCTGCTATTGAATCTGAGTTAGAGGAGGTGATGGCTTTAGCTCCCCACTTGTAGTGGCTGCATCTAGCTTTCTTTGACTTGCCTTTGTTTCCCTGAAAGCTTTAGGATTGTTATATGGCAGTACTTCTGCGGCATTATTAAGAGGGTGACCTATTTACCATAATTCAATGTGATAACTTGAACCTTTATTTTGCAGGTGACAGCCTATGGGCCAGGCCTCTTAAGTGGTGTTGTTGGCAAATCTGCTGAATTCACCATAAATACCAAAGGAGCTGGCACTGGTGGGTTGGGCCTCACTGTGGAAGGTCCATGTGAAGCCAAGATTGAGTGCTCAGATAATGGGGATGGAACCTGTTCAGTCTCTTATTTGCCAAATGAAGCTGGTGAATATCTTATTAATATCCTGTTTGAAGAAGTTCACATTCCAGGATCTCCATTCAAGGCAGACGTGACATTTCCCTTTGATCCCTCCAAAGTTATTGCCTCTGGTCCTGGTTTGGAAGGTGGAAAAGTTGGAGAGGCTGGACTGTTCACTGTTGACTGTTCTAAAGCTGGTCCTGGTGAATTGACAATACAACCAGTATCAGATAACGGTGTTCGGGCTGAAGCCCACATTCAGGATAATGGTGATGGCACTCACACAGTCAGCTGTATTCCACAGCAGCATGGTCCGCACACAATTGCACTTATGTATGGCGGGCAGTCGGTGCCCAAATTTCCAGTACGGTTGCAGGTGGACCCAGCAGTTGATACTAGTGGTGTTAAAGTATATGGACCTGGAATCGAAGGGCGTGGTGAGTGGTTTTTGTAGTTCTCCTCCATTTGGCTATTTTTACACTCTGATTAGTAAGTGCCTCCCCACCATCCCTCTATCTTTCTCTTTCCTCTTTCTCTCTCTTTCTCCCCCCCCCCCCCCCCCCCCTCAAATATTTTTGTCCTGGGATATCCCAAACCAAATTATAGGCCCTTTGTTTTTTTTAAGCTCTTGCCATTGTTTTTAATTAACATAGCAACAAATCTGTGCACCTCCAAGGGCCCACAAGCAATGCCAATGACACAAATAACCAAGTGACTTGTTTTCTGTAACTGTTCATTTGAGATCCAGTCAGAGCAGGTTCACTGCTGCTCTTTTCAGTGCCATGGGACCTTTTGCATCTGCCTCGAGTGCAAATGGAGAATTGGGAGGTCTGGTTTTGAATGACGCTCCACTAACGGTGTGGTATATCTTGGATTGTCATCAAGCCATTGAGCCAGAGCTAAGAGTGCTACCTTTGAGCCTTGACCAATGCCTTGTAAGGCTTCACTATCGTGACCCCATTAAAGGTTTGAGTGGTTAGCACATGAATTAAATTGACAAGCCCATAACTCTACCTGCTGTTCTTCACAATGTTCATTTGTGTAACCTTATTCTAATTCTGAAATTTAACCATTTTAAAAGCCGCGTTAGTATAAAACTAAATTTTACCTTTTGAATAACTGCTCCGTTATAGGTAACGTGATCGTTTTACAGCCAGTATTATTGTGTGGAGCTGACTGCATTAGGCATTCCATCTGAACTATAGTTAACTGAGGCAGGAAATCTCTTCCCATTTTTATGTGCACCATTTGCGATGTATAACAAGTGTTTCAACCTTTCATTTTGTGATGGGTTTACAGCTTTGCAAACTGATCTTGTTGTTATTTTTGGAACAGCAATGAACAACCACTTAAATTTGAAGCAAACACTGGCTATTATGGAGATGAACTAATTAAAATAGACTGCAGGTTCTTTGATCAGCATTTTGCCGGGGGGGGGGGAAGGAAGAAAGAAGAGAGGGAGGGCAAGAGGAGGAGGAGAGAGAGAGAGAAAGAGAGAAAGACAGGAGAGAAATGGATAAGGATAATAGAATACAATAGTAATGTCATTCACACTAATTGGTGGAGCAACTGGTGTATAAAAGGTTGTTCTGACTAGGATAGTCATTCACCTTGTAGCGTGGACTAGTTTGATGACAGCAAAAGCACTCTGCATAGTTTTATCTAAAAAGTAATGAAACTAGCTTTGGAGACTGCTAAACATAATCTGGGTTCAAGGATCTGGACAACGGTGGATTAAGACATCCGGAGTGATTTTAAGGCATTATTGGCCATTTTACCCTAGGAATATAGATGAGTAAGGGGTGGGATTCTCCCACACTTGGCACGAAGGCCCGACACCAGCGGCAAGAACAGCGTGAAGCACTCCGGCATCAGGCGACCCGGACGTTGCGGAATTTTCTGCACTTCAGGGGCTAGGGCGATGCCGGAGGGGATGGCGCTGCGCCAACTGGTGCTGATGGGCCGGCGTATTTCCTGTGCATGCGCAGGGGGCTTCTCCGCGCTGGCCATGGCGGAGCCCTACAGAGGCCGGCGCGGAGGGAATAAGAGCCTCCCATGGCACAGGCCGCCCCCCCCCCCCCCCCCCCCCCGGAAGAAACCCGCCCAAGATCTTTAAATTGACATAGCCCTGCAGCTCTGAAAAGGGGCAAGGAAGCTGACTAAATATTTTCCATGCAGATTGATGAATGGGCAGTTTGCCCAAGTGAAGCATGTCAACCAAAGTCAAAGTGACAAATAACTTGAGGTTCTAGTATGAGACACTTTGTTCCCTAGCAAGTGTTACTAGTGCAGCATTTCAGTGCCTTAATTGTGATATTTTGGAACTTCATGTATGAGCAAAAAGTTGATTTGTGTATTATAGCTTTGCAAAAATTTCATTTTGTCGGTTAGAAATCACTTTTTCAGTAATTGTTAAGAATCCATATGTAGATATCTGGGAATTTTATGAATTCTCTCTCATGCTAGATCAGTCTTTTAAAATGTGGAATGCCATTATTATTTGTAAACCTTCTCTTTCCAGTTTTTCATATTGGCAAGCACAGCATGGCTTCAAGATTGCTGGCAGTCTTCATACTTTGACTGCCATGGCAATGTGATGCTAAACATTTGGTAGATCACAAACGGCATTACAGCTGATCTTAGTGGACTCTGGGGTCTTTCTGTTGATTTTGAAAAATGTTACTGCACCATCAAGAGCCCCACTCCAGATATCTTTCCAAGCCCAGGGAAGCTATATAGGTAGCTTTAATATTTCAGTAACTGATCTTAAATACACTGAAATGTGTGTTGTTTCTGGTCTGTAGCATTGCACAATCACGTGGTTATAAAGTGCAACCGGGACAGTAATGGTCAAATTTTTGTTTGGTTGGATTTTATTTCAAGCTGCATTTGCTTTTTCTAGGAGTTTTCTGTGATGCCACAACGGACTTTACAGTGGATGCAAGTTCATTGACCAAGGTGGGAGGGAACCACCTCAAAGCAGGCATCGTAAATCCTTCAGGATCTCACACCGATTGTCTGATTAAAGATAATGGAAATGGGACATATGCAGTGGAATACACTCCATATGAAAAGGGTATGATGGAAGGTCACTGAGTTGGTGTGCGGAAGGCATAATTAATCCTAGTAATGATGGAATCTTCATTCCTCTCAAAGGACCTGATTCCATAGATGCACTTAACTTTTTTTTCTGCTTTTTTTCTTTGACTTTTTTTCCTGCTTTTTTTCTACTTTATCAGTAAAAGAACTAAGATTAAACACAGAATTGACACAATTATTTTAACTTTAGGTGAACTAGGCCAACACTCCACACGAACATTATAGTAATAGCTGCTACTTTGACTAGGAACCCTACGTTCAGATTATAAATTAATCACTGACTACCATTAACCATGGGTTTATCTTCAGCTCAGTCCACAAGTACATTTTTAAAGATCAAAGCATAACTTCTCTGGCAATAGCTGCAGCACAAGTGTTCTCATTTGAGAGACCAGTTTTTGATTGGGTTTGGCAGCTAGACTCTAAGCACTGGGGAATCTCAGATATGAGGACACCATCTCTAGGTGAGGGGTGATTATTTAGGAAATTACTTCAATCAAACGATTGGGAATCTTTGGAATTCTCTGCCTGGAGGGTTGCGGATCTCCATCACTGAAATATATTTGAGCAGGAGACTGATTTTTGGTGTCAGGGATATGGGGAGCAAGTGGAAAAGTGGAGTTGATTCCAAAAGCCAGCCAACATTGTATTGAATGGCTAAATAGTTTACTCCTCCTCCTATTTCTTCTTGCTTTGTTGCACTTGATTTATTTCTAATTCCCTGTAGCAAAAACACCTCTTACAAATGCTGCTTTTTTTTTTCTTTTTTAAAAAAAAAAGTTAAACTGATTTCTTGTTGAGTCGATGATGAGTTTTAACCAGAGGTGATTTTTTTCTTTGGGTGCAGGTATGCACTCTGTTGATGTAACCTATGATGATGCACCAGTTCTGAAGAGCCCATTCAAGGTAGAAGTCACCGAAGGGTGTGACCCATCTCGTGTTTCAGCAAGTGGACCTGGACTTCAGGAGGGCTTGACAAACAAAGTGAATAAATTCTCTGTGGTAACAAGGTAATCTTAAACTTCTTAATTGCCTTTTGGATTGCAGAGTTCATTTATTAAAAAAAAAATTAAAAAAATCCATTTGGGAATTGGATCCAGTTCGCCACAGCTACATTCCCATACGGCACACCAATCCAAGTTCCCCTCATTCTTGATCAAAAATGAGTGAATCCATAGTAGACTCGCATGAGATAAAACAGCATGCATATGTAGGGGATAGTTATTCTTTCCAGGCTTATAATATTTACCAAAATAATGGCCAATGTTTGTGACCCACAAATACCTGGATAACTGCAGATATTTGTTTATTGAACCTTCAAACGAGACATTTTAGTCTTATTTCCTTTTGGTCTAGGTATTGGTTCGACCACTGGTCACTAATTATATCACCGCAATGAACGTAATAAAATGCACCACTGCTGTTCACTGCCATAGAACAATGTATTTTGGATTGAATAGTGGCACAATATTAAACTAGTGTGTGAACTATAGTATTTTTCATACCAATAAAGTACTGAAAATAACTTGTTTGTAGTTTGACAAAATAACTTGAGTTAATCCTAACAAAGATAATGACTGACTAAAAATGTTGTGATACAGAAGGGCAGGTACTGGTGGCCTTGGAATTACTGTCGAAGGACCTTCAGAGGCAAAGATCGCTTGCAAGGATAACAAAGATGGCAGCTGCAGTGTTGAATACACCCCTTACATACCTGGAGATTATGATTTGAATGTCACCTATGGAGGACAGCACATAACTGGTAAAGCCTTTAAATTTACTGTATCTGTTAAACTACTGTTTTTTAAATGAACTCCAAACCAATCCCAGATGATTTCAGTGCCCTGATCATGGAATGAATCCATTGATCAACATGTTTAGTTGGGTTACTCCTCTCCTGTTCTCTTTTATAAAAAAAAAAATATTAACTCTGTTTTCAATCTACAATCATTCTCCATTTTCCTGTCGAGACTCATTTCCTATGAAATGTTTTAAATTGGAGTGGATTATGTGAAGGTTTTTTTAATAAACCCTATTTTTTTTTCCCCCAAGTAAGAGGCAATTTAGTGTGACCAATCCACCTGCACATATTTTTGGATTGTGGGGGGTGACACCCACGCAGACACTAGGAGAATGTGCAACCTCCACACTGACAGGTGAACCGGGGCCTGGATCAAACCTGGGTCCTCGGTGCCATGAGGCAGCAGTGGCAACCACTGCTGCTCTCTTTGTGAAAGGTTGATTGGAATGCATTTGTACAGTGATTCAGCAGCAATATTTAGATTTGTGCATTTTCTTGGGTCAGGTACGCACTTGTCTAATTATCCATCGTCACGTTCTCCTTCGATGTGCCCATCTCTAAATTGCCATCGGAAATTGAAAATTAACCAAGAGCAAAACATCAAAGTATCCTTGTTTTTTTTTTTTTAAGGCAGTCCATTTAAGGTACCAGTCAAGGATGTTGTGGACCCAAACAAAGTGAAGTGTAGTGGACCTGGGCTGAGTTTGGGAGTACGAGCCAAAGTTCCACAACATTTCACTGTGGACTGTAGCAAGGCTGGGAAAGCTCCCCTTCAAGTAACTGTCTTGGGACCAAAAGGTAAGATCATAACATTGAACAGTCTTCATTTTAACTGTTGATGATCAAAAACCAAAATAATCTAGAGGTCTGTATGTAACTTTACAGGGGGTGGGAAGAGTTCCAGTACAAGATTGATAATTCAGTTGTGAGATACTATGTTTGTGTGCCAGGTCCATGCCTTGTATAATTGTGTTTGGAGTGGAATTTTTATTTGCATATTCCTTGACCCATTGCACGGCTAGGAAACCTGCTCTTTTATGGTAAGGGTATCACTTGTCACCTTTCAGTGACTGTTCAGATTTGCTGCAAGTTAAAGGTTTTCTGTTCTAGTTGGTGAGGTTCAGCTCCAACCATGGCGCAGTCCTTTGAAAACGATAACAGACTTCTTTAAAGGAGAGACCAAGAACGATGACAGTGAGACAGGTTTGGATTTGAGCTGCTTAATCTAAAGGCAAGAAAGGTGGCGGGCGTATATGGCCGGGAGCAATTGCGTTGGTCCTGTCTGCTTTAGAGTTAAGAGCCAAAGAGCTAGGCCTAATGCTTCAAGTAGAATTTTTAGTTTCCACGTTGTCCCTCTAACATGGTCTTGTTACATTAATTTTTGTATGAAGGGTTTTTAAAATCAAGTTCCATTTCTTTTATAACTCCTTCTGATTAGAGAGATCTGGCTGCCTTAATTCTAAAATGAAAAGAATTTGTGATCAGTATTTTATAATTGCATGTTTCTGTTACACCTCTTGACAAATTTCTGCATGACCCAGTTGAAAATTTATTTTAAAATCCTGGACATGTAAATTATCTGTAAATTTTGAAGAATCCTGAATGACTTGAGTAGGTTGCTTCACTGCTTTGATTGGGTATGATTTGTTTTTACACTGCATACCTGACCTGGTAGAAAATTATTTCAAACCATTTGCTCATTGAAAGTTCGTCTTTTTGGGTTTGCTTTACTGCCTTATGATTTGAAGAAGTGTTGGGTTGGATTTATCAACACAGGTTGGCTTTAAGTGAACCTATTCTGTATTTGATTTAAATTTATGGCTATCCCACCAGAATTATGCCGCATTAATGGCCCTGTTCTAATACTTCAAAGCATGCAGCAAAAATGTCAGTCAAATAAGACTGTTCTTGCTGGTACAGTATTTGCATTTAACTACAGAAACTCCTGAGGAACTGGGAAGTATGTAGTTGCAGTCTCCAGGTAGCAATGTTGACATTTATGAAGATGTAAATAGAATCTTGTCGTAGAAGGAATTTTACTTAGTGGGAATTGATCTTTTTAGTGCAGCTTGATTCATGGCCAGGCAGAGTAGGTGCACAATATTGCCAGTCCAAATCTACTTGCAGTGCGCTCTGCTCTGGCTTAAAGCAAACCTTAATGTGCATGAAACCTTGAATGAGTAAATTACACATTTAATACAAACTACAGTAGTGAAATATTTGCTTAACTGTGAATACCATAAGTAAAAGGTTCCAGTGGACATCTCTTTCCTCTGCACTTTTCTGAATGGCTTAATATTATTAAATTTACTAAAGCTAGTAAAATGTCTTTATTGACTCTGCTTTACAGGTTTTGCAGCATTCAGTACTGTTAGAAGGCAGTGCATTGAGTTAAAAGACTAACCAGCTTTTTATGCACAGCTGACTACCTGGATTAATCAAAATACATGGGTTATTTTATTAGGCCCTTTTTTTTTTTTGTTTTGACTGATGCCATGCAAGTTTTGGTATTTTCATCTCATCTCTTTATTTTTCTTGCAGCCATACATGAGCCTGCTGACGTTATTGACAATGGTGATGGCACTCATACCGTCAGTTACACACCTTCAGTTGAAGGACCATATTCTGTTTCAGTCCAGTACGGAGATGAAGACATTCCTCGCAGGTAACATCAGAAACTTGCACCACACAGTTCAGCCTTGGCTTAGCTTGCTGCCAAACCGTAGCTCTATACAGATAATGTAACAGTTGTATAAACTTAACACCAATTCCTGAGTGTACAACAGGTTGATGTCAGACCAGAGTTCTAAGGAGAAATAACTGTCCTGATTGAAGTTTGCATTCTACCAATATTCCTTTGGTTCGCATGACTTGGCAGGAACCAACCTCCTCATCTCTCCACTTTTGATTGAATAATTTCATTTATACTTGCCCTTCTATTTACCATCCATAAGGTCCTTCATTTGTGCCAACAGTAAGATTGTTTACATTTTCAAGTTGATGTGCCTACTAGCCTAACTTTAATCCCATCATATTCATCATTACACGATGGGTTTTTTCATTTATGCATCCATTTTTGTAAATCCATTGTATTTATGTGCATGGTCCAACTTGAGGATTGTTTCATTTTTCAATTAATCTGATGTGTGGATTTGGCAAAATAGACATATTCGATGCTTCCTCTTTTGTGCAGCAATTTGAAATGGGAAGCCATTGTTTTATGATGAGGGATAGCAACAGGTGAGGAGAAAATTACTTCTTTCAAAGGCTCATGAACCTGTGAAATTCACTATGCCAGTGTGCAATGGAGGCCAGGAAATTTGAGGAAATGGGCAGATTTTTAATTTAGTAATGGGTTGAAGGGTTATGGAGAACAGGGTAGGAAAGTGGGAGTTGAGGCCGAGAGGAGATCTGATCTGCCATGATTGTATGCTCGAGGGGCTGAATTATCTACTCCTGCTCCTAGTTCTTGTGCGTATGTACAATTTGATAGTGCTATTCATAATTGATTCCAATCCTTCAAATGCATGTTAGATTAATTATTGCATGTATTTCTTTAGTCCTTTCAGGGTTAAGGTTCTGCCAACTCATGATGCCAGCAAAGTGAAAGCCAGTGGGCCAGGCCTCAATTCATCTGGCGTACAAGCTAGTCTACCTGTGGAATTTACCATTGATGCCAAAGATGCTGGCGAAGGACTCCTTTCTGTACATGTAACGGTAGGTTCCCTTTATATCAAATAGTAGATGAATATGCATTAGTTTACCTGCAAATGGAAAGGGGCAAGTAAGCCTGTTGCCCTAGTTGTGTATGCAGCAACGGTCTGTTCTGGCATATTAGAAGGACAATATACTCTATATCTTTATTACATTTTGATACGGAGGGCCTGCAGTTAGTTGAACAAAATGCTTTACGTGCAATGTTGCTAATTTAGCCAATTATGGCTGAAATGATTGCCTGCTTCATTCAGCTGGATTTTATTTAAATTACTGTAAAATTTGTTTGGACAGACGGTGGTCTCTTAATCCTGCCATCTGAGTATGTATGAAAGATATTGTCCTGGCTATGCTTTTCTTGGTAAAGTGAAAAACGTGGATAAAACCGCTTCTTTCTTTTTTTGCGATATGCAGTGATTGAATCGGCTTTGATGTATAATTCAAGTATTAATTTAAACGTTGCTAGGTTTGTGCAAATGTTTCATGGCTTGCATCAGTTTAAGAAAAAAAAAGAAATTAAAGCAGATACTCAGTGGAGATTTTGCTAATGCTGAAAAATCTGGGCCGGGATTCTCCCCTACCCAGTGTGTTGGAGTGGCGTGAACCACTCCTGTGTTGGGCCCCTTTAGGGGCCAAGCCCTCACATTGAGGGGCTAGGCCCGTGCCGGAGTGGTTCCCGCTCTGCCGGCTGGCGTGAACGGCCTTTGGCGCCATGCCAGCTGGGGCCGAAAGGACTTTGCCGGCCGGCGTAAGTCTACACATGCGCCGGAGCGTCAGCGGCTGCTGACGTCATTCCGGCGCAGGGGAGGGGGTTTCTTCCGCCTCCGCTATGGTGAAGACCATGGCGAAGGTGGAAGAAAAAGGGTGCCCCCACGGCACAGGCCTGCCTGCCGATCAGTGGGCTCCGATCGCAGGCCAAGTCACTGTGGGGGCAACCCTGGGGTCAGATCACCCTGCCCCCCCGCACCCGCCCATGCCGCCAATCCTGCCGGTCAGGTAGGTGTTTTGATTCCCGCCGGCGGGAGAGGCTCGTCAGCGGCGGGATTTTGGGCCGGAGAACCGCCGCGGGGGGACCGGCGTGGCGCGATTCCCACCCCCGCCGAATCTCGGGTGGCGGAAAATTCGGGACACGGCAGGGCGGGTTGGACACTGACCCCGGGCGAATCTCCGACCCGGTGGGGGGGGGGGTCGGAGAATCCCGCACCTGATCTGTACACGAGTCGTTTCTAAACTTGCTGTTTAGAAGATAGAATGATGTAGCAGGTGTAATGAATTGCCAAAAAGATGAGCAACTTCAAGGTAAACAAATTGAAAGCTGAATAGTTTTCCTGAGAAACAGTTGCACACTGGATCAAATAAGCTAGCAGCTGTTCATGCAGCATTGCTCCTTAACTCTGTATATTAGTGTTTAAGTACTCTCAAAATAAGCCTTTATCCAGTTTAAAAGCTTCCGTTGCATAAACCTGATTGTTCCCCAGTTTAGTCATTCTCCTTTTTCTGTAATGTGGGTGCAGCACATTCATTGTTCTGACCATTGACAAATGAAGCATAAGGATTGAAAGTCTGATGTAGCAATGTGCCCTTTATTATGGGCCAGGGTTTGGAAAACTCCAAAGGGGTTCACCTGAACCACAACTTCTAATAGATGTTGGTTATGTGGAGCACAAGGGCCCACTTTGCAGGTGTGATGCAACAGAGATCTAAAGTATTTTTAAAACAAAACCATGTTTATTCTATGAATTCAGTTAACACTTTATAAACACACAGTAAACATCCTCTCAACTACAAACACAGATACTTTCCTAACAACATCCATAAGCCAAAACACATTTTTTAACAAAGACAGTAGATTTGAATTCTGTACAGAAACGGGTATTTCTTTGAAATCATCAAATGAGCTGAAGACATTCTTTAGCTTGTAGAGAGATACCAGTATACGTCTGCTTGCTTTGACTGCAGCTCCAACTCGAAGCGAAACTAAACAGAGCCACATAGCAGCTTTTCAGCTCAAAACAAAAGTAAAAGCAGAGCCCAGCTCCACCCACACACTGACATCACTGCAGCTATTTGATAAACTCACATTTTTTTAAAAAGGAACTCTCGCATAACACCACTGAATACTGATTCATTTATTGAGTGTGAAGTGGTACTATATCTGATGCTGCTCCCATTTCTTTTATGCATGCATAAAACTCCCTGCAAAATTTGTTATCCTACATTGCTGAATGACCATTTTAATATTGCTCCCTTCACCGTTCCTTACTTTCTATCCATTTTTGTTTTCGTTACAAGAGTGGGGCGAAGACTGTAGTTGCCATTGTAACCTTGGTTTAGGTTGTTCACTGCGGCTAACTGAACACATCTAGGGTGGAGGGACTTTCTGCTATGGTTAACACCAACAATCTCCCCAGAATGTCCTACTTGTTTGAGTAGATCAAAACCATCTTTCCTGGAATTGAGTGATTTAGTTTTGCATGCCCTTTCTACAACTGAACTGTAAAATTCAATATGAAACTGCTTCACGCTTTTTAGCCATGGTCATCAGGAGTGGCTTATTAGCTGCTTTGATGGCTGCTTTTGTTTTTCATAAAGTTCAAAATGTTTCAACATTTGTTCATTTTGGCTTGATATAGTAATGTTTTTCTTTGTCTGCAGGATCATGAAGGGAAGCCAAAGAAAGCTAACATCTACAATAATAATGATGGCACCTACAAGGTTTCCTACATACCAGATAAGACTGGACGTTACACCATTGTAATCAAATATGGAGGTGATGAGATCCCAGCATCTCCTTACCGAATCCGTGCAGCAGCTACTGGTGATGCCAGCAAATGTACAATGTCAGGTAACTGTGACAGACTTGTCTACTTTGTGGAATGAGACTGTTTAAAAAGTGGGCTCCTTGCCTATTTTTGTGTTTCTAGGAAAGTGCCTAATGGTAGTTTGGTTTGAGCCTTTGCATACACGTGTATAAATAATAGCAATTTACTTCAGTGGAGAAGCCAGCAGCATTGGTATTTCTAATGCTTTATCCTAGATTATTTGACTATCATGCTATAATGAAAAAAGACTGGATTGTGAACATGACCACCACCTGCAAGTTGACCTCCCAAGCTACTCTCTATCCTGATGGAGCACTGTCACATTCCCATTTCCATCACTCACTGGGTCAGAAACCTGGACACCCCCTTTCCCATTAATAACGCTATGGATATTGAGGTGGACTCCAGGTGGTCAAAATTCACCTGCAGCTCAATGGCAAATTGGGATTGGCAACAAATGCTGGCCTTTACAGTGACGTTCACATCCTGTGAATGGGAATGATGTTCCAAATGATCCATTTGAATTAAACAGTGCAAATGAGGCAAATTGGAGAATTTAGTACATAATTTGATTCAGCTTCATTTAAATTTTTATTTAAAATTGTTCATTTTATAGAAATGTTTAACTTTCTTAAGGTTCTGGTCTTGGACCCACTGTTCAGTTGGGAGAAGAACTGGGAATGAAAGTAGATGCGAAAGCTGCAGGCAAGGGTAAAGTCACCTGTACGATCTGCACCCCTGACGGGACCGAAGTGGAGGCAGATGTTATCGAAAATGATGATGGAACTTATAACATCTACTACACAGCACCTGAAAAAGGAACCTACATTGTTTATGTCCGCTTTGGAGGAGTAGATGTTGCCAACAGTCCATTCAGTGTAGTGGTGAGCCATGATTATTTTTATTATGGGAGATGAAAAATCTGTATTGTTTGGAGAGTTTGTCCGAAATTACAATTACCGACTTGTCCAAAGGAATCCACCCTCACCACTAAATTTATTCCTAGTAACACATTTTGTTATCTGTAGATTTATTCTAGCCCCTAATTGAATCTTAGCTGCAGCAGACCAAGTATTTAAAATTAACTTAAATCTATTGTACAGCTACCAGCCAAGTGTAAGTCATTCCTGAGATCTAGTATACTTTTGACCCCTCAACTCTTACTAATGGAAGCCTACTTAACGTGCATTTCAGCTTCTTCTCTCAAAGGTTAATCCAACCCAATAACTAGCCTGTCCAATAATCTAATGGATCCAAAACTAACCCCAAGTGTGGTTAATATTATAGAATCCTAAACCAAATAAATGCATGTCGCTTGAGGTAGTAGAATGCTTTTGTTCTGTAAAACCATGCAATCATTAACCTGTCCTTGAAATATGGCGTATGCTCTTGCTCAGTATAAACATTGAACATGGGAAACTTCGTGTTGGAGAGATGTACACCAATTCCTGGTTTTTGAATTTGCAGGGCAGATTCAAAAGCTTTTTTGAAGTGTGCCATCCCAAACTTGTCATTTCGGCCTAATCTGAATACTACATTAACTGAGATTATTTACAATGCATATTTGTGTACTGAGCTGTTTTGAATTTAACAATTTATTTTGATTTGTGATCTTGTCTGTTAACACTGAATTTCCATGTTCTATAACACAAATGTACACCTTCCTGACCATGAGGTAATTGCAGAAAAGTTTTAGAAGTTCTATCTTTGTTCCCACTTATCCTTATCCTATATCTCTCTCTATCACACCCATCGTCAATGCCCGCACTCATCTCTGTTCCAACTGCTCAACATTCTGGGATGAATATCGGCTGAGCTTTGACATTTCTCCCCCACCTCTTGCCTTCATTTAACTAGTGCATTGAAATTGAAGTGATATTTATCTCCAGCAGTGCTTCTTCCATATCCACCTGAAATACTTTGGCAGTCTCTTTCATCTCTCGTAGACTGCAGCCAAATAATCTGTACTGTTCTTTGACACTGAACTACATGGTTATCTCGGAGTTGTTTTAGTTTTCTGCTACTATCAAATCCTTCACTGTTTACTTTTTTTAAAAAATATTTCTTTATTCTCCCGTTTTTGCATTTTCTCCCAAATTTACACCCAACGACAATCAGTAATAAACAATCAGTAACAAATATGTCAATCCCCATATCGCTAACAGTCCCATCCTCTCACCAAACCCAAAACATTCGCCCACATGGTCACATAGACAACTGCCAAAAATGCCAAAAAGGAAGCAGGAACCCCCCCCCCCCCCCCCATGAATTGTAGAACCCATCTATCCTTCCCCTCAGTCCAAACTTGACCTTCCCAAGAGTCAAGAATTCCAACAGATTTCTCCCACCACCATGCCAGGGCACAGGGTGGAGAGGTTGCTCTCCAACCCATCAGGATCTGCCTTTGGGCCATCAACGAGGCGAAGGCTACAACATCTGCCTCCGCACCCGTTTCCAACCCTGGCTGGTCCGACACCCCGAATATGGCCGCCCGGGTCCAGTTTCACGTGCACCACTGTAGAAATTATCCTAAAAACCTCCTTCCAGTAATTCTCTCGCTTTGGACAGGCCAAAACATATGAATGTGATTAGCCCCCCACCCCCGACGCAACGTTCATACACATCTTCTACTCCTTCAAAGAATCGGCTCATCCTCGCAGTATGCTCTGTATACCACCTTCGGCTGTATCAGCCCCAACCTCGCGCACCACTAGTGGACGCATTCATTCTCCGCAGTACTTGACACCAGAACCCCCCCTCCATATTCTCTCCCAATTCTTCCTCCCACTTTGCTTTGATCCCTTCCAGTGGTGCCTTTTTCTCCTCCAAAATAGCTCTGTAAACCACTGACACTACCCCCTTCTCCAGTCTCCCTGTCGTCAGCACCTCCTCCAGCAATGTGGAGGCCGTCTCCTTCGGGAAGTTCTGTATCTCCTTTCTAGCAAAATCTTGAACCTGCGTGTATCTAAACATTTCTCCCTGCTCCAGCCCATACTTTGCTTCCAGCTCCTTCAATCGTGCAAACTGACCCCTAAGAAACATATCCTTCAAATCTATGGTTCCTCCTACTCGGCATTTCCCTTGACCCTGCCCCCAACCCAAAGTGCTGGTGAAACTGCCTCCAAATTCTCAATGAAGCTATTATTACGGGACTCCGAGTACTTCCCTGGGGCTATTGGTAGCAGTGCTGTTGCTAGTGTTTTCAATCCCGAACCCCTGCACAAACTCTCCTCCATTCTGACCCAGCTCCGCACCATCTCCACATTCGCCGCCCAGTAGTAATACATCAGGTTCGGAAGACCCAAACCCCCTGCCTGCCTTCCCCTCTGTAGTAGCACCTTTCTAACTCTGGCCACCTTCCTTCCCCATATGAACGACGTAATCCTTCCCTCAATCTCTCTGGGAAAAAAACCTTTGGCAGGAAAATCGGCAGGCATTGAAAAATAAACAGAAATTGTGGCAACCTGTTCATTTTAATCGCCTATACCTGACCCACCAGTGACAGAGGGAGACCATCCCACCTTGCCAGATCGGCCTTCACTCTCCCCACCAAACTAGAAATGTTGTACCTGCGAAGGCCCCCTCACTCTCGGGCAACCTGCACCCCCAGGTACCTAAAGTGAGTCACTGCCCTACGGAATGGCAGCCCCTTCCCCCACACCCGGCCGAGATACCACAAAATACTCGCTCTCTCTTGTCTAGATTCAGCTTGTACCCCGAGAGACCCAAACACTCGCAGCAGCTCCAGTATTCCCCCTATCAACACACTCGGTTCTGACATGTACAACAGCAAGTCATCGGCATATAAGGACACCCTATGCTCTATGCACCCATCTGGCCCAGCCACCTTCCCCGACTGCATCCTCCCAATCACATCCTTTTATCTCCTGCTCCACTATTGCTCCTTCGATTGTAGCCCTGTCCCCCTCCCCTAACCTCGGGTACTCCAACCCATCTAGAAATTCCTGCATCTCACTATCTTCCCCCAGTGGCTCTGACCTGTACAACCTCTCATAAAATTCCTCAAAAACATTGTTAATCAACTCCGGGGCCACCACCAACTTCCCTGCCCTAACCCTCACCTGCACAATTTCCCTTGCTGCTGCTTTCCTCCAGAGCTGACCTGCTAACAGCCTTATCTCCATGTTCATAAACTGCCCCCCCTTGCTCGTCTCAGTTGGCGCACCGCCTTCCTGATAGATAGTCGGTCAAAGATTGCCTGTAGTTCCTTCCTCTTTTCCAACTGTGCTGGATCCCCATCCTCTGCATAACTCCTATCTACCTCCAACATCTCATCTATTACCCTCTGCTGCTCCAAACTCTACTCCTTTGTCCACCTTGGCCTTGAACGAGATCACTCTTCTCTTCCCCCCCCCCCCCCCCCCCCACCCCCACCGCCTTTAGACCCTCCCAGACAACTGCCTTCAACACCTCACCTGTACAGTTGAAACCTATATATTCCTTAATTACCTTTTTCAATTTTGTCACAGAACAATTGGTCCCCCAAAAGTCCCACATCCAACTTCCACCCCGGCCTCTGCACTACCCCCTTCTCCAGCGCCATATCCACCCAATGGGGAGCATGATCTGACACTGCAATTGCCGAGTATTCCGACCCCTTAACCCCAGCCAACACAGCCTTCCCCACCACGAAAAAGTTGATCTGCGAATATACCTTATTGACTGTTGAGAAAAACAAGTACTCCCGCTCCCTTGGGCGCAGAAATCTCCCATGGGTCCTACACCCCCCCCCCCCCCCCCCCCCCAAATTTCCACCATTAACCCACTGAACGCCATCGCCGCCCCCTGATGGGCCGTGACCTGTCCAATCTTGGCTCCTACACCAAGTTCCAGTCACCCCACTATCAGTTTGTGTGTGTCCAAGTTGGGGATGGCCCCAAACACCTTCTTTGCGAATCCTACATCGTCCCAATTGGGGCCATATACACTTAACAGCGCCACTAGCATCCCCTCCAGTGACCCTGTCACAATCTACCCCCCCCCCCGATCTGCCACCACCTTCTCCATCTGAAAGCGTACTCTGCTGACCATTACCGCTACCCCTCGAGCCCTTCCGTCAAATCCAGAGTGAAACACTTGATTGACCCAACCCTTTTTTTAAGTCTCACCTGGTCCTTCACCCGCCAGTCTCCTGCAGCATTGCTCGCCTTGTAGGCCCATCAAAACCTGCTAACCAGGCTCCAATGTCTGCAGCCCTGCTCTCACCTCACCTCCGTTCACTAGCCGGCTTTGGTTAGCTAGCGCGGGTGGCTCACCCCGCCAAGATATAACGTCCCCTCCCACCCAGTCCCAGAGAAAGGAAAAACAAAAACAACGATCCAACCCATACAATTCACTAAATTAAAATATAACCGTCGCAACACAGAATGCCAATCAACCCAACTAATAACTTGACCTCTAAAAATGTGAAAATCCACGTCAGTAGAAAGAAAGTTATAACATTTATGCGTTTTCCAGCTCCCCAACCACAGTCTCTCTTCCAGCTCCACTCCTCACGTCTGTCCCAAGCCTTCTGCCCTCACGAACACCTCGGACGCCTGCGCTGTCTCAAAATAAAAGTCTTTGGCCTCATACGTTACCCTCCGCTTCGCCGGGTATACCATACCAAATCTCACTCCCTTTTTGAACAGTGCCACCTTCACTCGCCCAAATGCTGCTCGTCTTTTTGCCAACTCTACCGTCAGATCCGACCTCCAGCACCGGGATGCAGTGGGATACTGCTACTCGCGTTTCTGCTTTGCCCAGCTTAACACCTTCTCCTTCATGCAGTACTTATGGAAACGGATAATTACTGCTCTTGGCGGCTCATTCACTTTGGGCTTCGGCCTTAACGACTGATGAGCTCGGTCCAGTTCATACTGAGAGGGGTTCTCGCCCTCCCCCATCAGCTCTGCCAACTTCTTACCGAAGTACTCTGTTGGCCTTGGACCCTCTATCTCTTCGGGCAAGCCCACAATTCTTAGATTGTGCCACTTTGAGTGGTTCTCCAAGTCCTCAAGCTTTGCTCGGAGCCCTCTGTTGGCCTCCACTGCCCTCCGCAGCTTGTCCCCCATCGAGTTGAGCTGGTTGCTGGGCTGCGACGCAGCCACCTCCACTTCCTTCATCTTCTTGCCCCAGCTCTCACCTCGGCCGATGTCTTTGCCACAGCTACTCTCACCGGGGCGATTGCCTCCTCCACCGATGACTTCAGTGTGGCCACCGTCTCCTTCCTCAAAGCCTCCATGTGCCTTGCAAACTGCTTTTCTAGATCCACCACCATCACCTCTGTCATCTTCTCCACTGTAAGTAGTGCGGCACCGCCATGCGGTCCGGCCTCCGCCATCTTGTCAGCGCTTTCGCTCGTCTTCTCATTCAAAGGCAAGCCCGCATTTCCTCCCTTCCTCGACGCTGCTTTTCGCATCCTTTAACGGCTTATTATTTTTCCTTTTTCTCACTCTTCCTTCTTCAATCTCAAATTTCTTTAAAACTTCTTTCTCTCTTTTTTGTTGTATACCTCCAGAATTTCCCTGGGACTGGGCTTCGGTCTTACCACATTCTAGGTGGGAGCCATCCGATGTGGGACATCTCACTACATCGTGCCCTGGCTTGTGTCCTGCTGCCTCAGCCCCCACTTGTCTCCACCCCCGCCGCTACCTTCCAGTTTTCAGAGGAGAGCAAGAACAGAAAAAAATCTTTCTCTTTTCTACTCGTGGTCTTTTGAGGCCTTCAACTTTCAGGCTGTTCCTTGGGGACTAAGTCATGATCACCGCTCCTCCTTCACGAGCAGCTGCCCCGCCGGATCCACTGGGACCTGTCTCTTCCCTTTCAACTCACCCGCTCCGTGAAACGGAGCTTTGATCCTATCACCGGGTGAGGGCGGCCGGGCCGACCCCGGAGAGGTTTAGTTTTTACTGAAAAATTCGCGGGGAACCCCTGAAAAAGACCGCGATATCGCGGACCGGCGGGGGCTACTTCTGAGCGCGGGCACTCCGCTTGCAGACGCCACCGGAAGTTGCCTTCACTGTTTACTGGCCTCTGCATATCTTATTTTGTTCTGGTTTCTTCTGTATTATCATTGATCTAATTTATCCTCTTTGTTCCAACCAAAATCCCAGCCTTTTGTGTTCTCCAGGTTGGGATGTATTTGCTTTTTTGAGCTTGTATTTAAATATTTGGCATTTGCCCTGCTGTTTGGTTTCCTTTCTCTTGCCCAATTTGCAACTTTTAAGTTCAGTGTTTCTAGTCACTCCTGCAGACCATTTATTCACCAGTGATCTGGGTGTGTTTCTTTACTTCATCACCTCGCCCACTTATTGCTATGTTAATCCTAAATTTATTCTCATCTTCATTTGTAAGTATGAAGAACAGTTCTTCAGTCTAAATGGAAAGTACTCTATTTTAAATGTGGTGTCCAATCTATATTTTTAACAACTTATCCTGTAGGGTTAAATGTGACTAGTAAATTTGGCTGCATTCTTTCTCAATTGGTGGAATGATTAGAGCAGGTTGAGATTTCACGCAGAGGGTGATGGGGGTCTGGAACTCACTGCCTGAAAGGGTGGTAGAGGCAGAAAACATTTAAACGATATACATTTATAGTGTCATGGGCTACAGACCACGAGCTGGAAAGTGCAATTATGCCTAATGCTCCTTTTTTGGCTGTCACAGGCATGATGGGCTGAATGGTGGCCTCCTTCTGTGCTGTACTCCTATGAATACAAGGTGCTAAAAATAAGCAATGAATGCAAGGTGTTAAAATAAGTAAGATGATGACTTGGTCGGGAGTGAGGTTTCAGAAATTTCTTCCATGACCAGAGCTTGTAACCAAATGATAACAGTTGAGCTAACAATGACACTTTTATGATCTTGCAAGTACTAGTTTGTACGCAAGATTTTTAACACATCTCCCATGGAATATATCATTTTGAATAAGAATGCTGTTACTTGTGTGATTGTGAAAGTAAACCTTCAAATTTTTGCACTGGTGCGTTTTTAAAAACTGGCTGAAATATTCAGTTGCCAAATTACACATTTATGCTGCATTGAGTTTGGCTTGATGTAATGTACAGTTTTAAACTGCTGGATTGAATATTAACATTGTTCAATGTACGTTTGTGACAACTAACTTGCTGTTTACCATTCGCTAGGCCACAGATGAAGTTCCAATAGTGCCACAGCAGATGGTACAACAACAGCAACAATCTCTAAATGCACATCCCCCTGGCTTCCAACCCTGGGTACAGATTTTAATGCATTAAACTTTCTATTCTCCTGTTTTCTTCCAAGCTAGTGTTCACAACTTGCTGGGATCTGCCATTTGGACTACTTTTATCTATTTGTTTATTTATTTGTCTATCCAATTTCTCTCCAACTTTTTTTATTTAAGCTGTTGTGAATTTTACTTTTTATTACCTGATGGATGTTAATTCTCTATTTTAAAACAGGTGAAAGCAGTGTTTGTGGTTTATTTCCTATTTATCGGCAACTTTTTTAAACTTGGGTGCCCAAGGTACTTGGTTCCTGTTACTTTAACAGGCTGGTTGTTCTTGATTTGCCCGTTTGTATTGGGGAAATTTAAAGCTGTAGCAACACCAGTTGAACATCATTAAGGAACAGCCACTTTATGTAAGACTACTGGCACTTTATATTAAAAACAAAATCAGCCATATGGTTATAGTGGAGACTAACTGTTTTGGCTTTCCTCTCTTTGCAGCTTACTGACATTTATCAGCTGAATTATGGATGATTGAATAAATCAAAACTTTTGTCAAGTATAAAATCTAACATTCAGCCTAACTATGACTTGATGGAAAATTTATATTTCCCAAGAGTGAGGTAGCAATGTCGGTCAGTATGGCCATTCAGTTTAGCAGCTAAGAGGGTTGACCACTGGACTGCTTGAAAGTTTAGCTTTTGCTGTTGGGATTCTTGCCCCAGCACAGTAATTTTAATGCTGGTATCCTCAGACTGCAAAATGTAAATAAAGTAGCAGTGATCAGACACTTGAAACTAAAAATTCTTCAGGCTGTAATCATCTGAAATACCTCGAGCGTAAGACTTTTGATTTGCTTTGGGGATTGCATTAAGTTGGTACAGATGTTTCCAACATTTTTCAGTTTTCTTTACTTTACTGAGTTATTGCCACTTCTGAATGAAGAACAACTGAAAGATAACGCTATTAAATATAAACAGTTGATCAGTCATTACTGAAACATGCCTGAAAATGGATTGAACAGTTTATCAATGAAACTATTTTTCAAGTTGTGTAAAATTAAACCTGCAAGTTACACTTGACGTTGCAGAATCTGATCATTTTTGGTCCTGAGCGAAAACATTTCAAATTAATGTTATTATTAAGTATGTTCTCCACCCCAATATTATGAAAAGCCTAACTCTCCCATGGCACCTTCTTAAGGTATGCAATTTTCATTATCTGAATTTTATTTACTCTGGGAATGCAAAACTGGATTGCTTTTGATGTTGGATAAATAATTAAATGCCATTGAATAAAATCCTGCAAACTCCATTTACTGAACAAATGGGCACAGCACTGCTTGTTAATTGGGATGGCACTGATCCTTTCTCTCTCTCTCTACTTTGCTGCTTTACTGTTCTTTGCAGGCACAAGCCAAGAAGAACCTTCTCTAAATGGATTGACATCTTTATCTCATGTTGATTTTTCTCTATTTCTGTTGCATACTGCAATTGAGAGATTTAAATGTTTGTGTAAATAGCTGATAATTAACTATTTAAAACCTCTTGGTTACAGCTAACATAATCCAGTTGGAGCTGAGCCATTTGAGCAGTGAAGGCAGTCCTGCTCATGTACTAACATTTGGAGGCTATTTTCTAGCTCTTGGTGCTTGACATTTAATTGCAATTCAAACAGCTGCTGGGAGAGTTCTGACATTGAGGATGCCTTGCGCTGATTCCTGGGAATAAATCCATTCTGTTAATTTACCTTGTTTCAGAAACTGAAATAAAATGGGATTTTCTTTCTCTCAGTCTGCATAATTTTTGTGAACCTCTTAAAAATACATTCCTGTTGTGGGTATTGCTGGCAAGGGCAGCATTTTTTTTAAAGTTGCCCGTGAGACTTTGATTTGGCAATGTAGGTTTGAAATGATTTTTCATTCTGCTCCCAAGGTTCTTGACGGAGCCTACACACCAGTTGATGGAATAGATGGCTTGGGCTTGAAACCGTTTGATATTGTCATTCCTTTCGCTCTCAGGACAGGGGAAATCACGGGTAAGATCTGTCACATATAATGGTAAAATAGCGTCTGTTGGGGATCTCGTGTGGAAATGTTTAGTACAAGATTGTGTTCAAGATGTTTTTTTACTTGTTGCAACTGCACATTGCTGTTTTATGGCTGAGATTTTGTTCCCCTGCATTACAGTGAGTTTTGAATGTATTTACTGCTTGGGGCAACCGTTGTTTTGTTCTGGATAATAAAGAACTGAGCAATATTTGAACATCGGCGCAGAATTAGTCTGACCCTTGCTACCGAGCCTGTCAGGCATCCTCCAGGCACTGTCTTGAGTGACTTGGTTTACCATTCTTTCTTGTTCTTCCATCTGCTAGTCACAGCTTTTTTTTTTAGGCTTGCTGAGTTTGTAAGTAATTCAGAAAACCATTTTAGTTGTGTAGCTCCTGTAATTTAGCTTCACCAATAAGGTGGAGACCCTGGGTGGTTGGGCTGTGGGCATGGCAGTACCCTGGCACCCCGATGCTACCTGGCACACATGCCTGGGTGGCACTTTGCCCATGCTGGGGGTTGGGCCTGGGAGTGTCCTGCCCTTAGATGGGGACTTGATGACCCACTTATAGGTGTTTTGGGGGGGGGGGGGGGGGGTTGGGGATCTAAAGACTGGGACAAGTGGAGTTCATCGTGTAGGAAATGGGACTGAGTGCGACCTCTGCAGCGCTTTTCCTTGCCGAGGCCCCAAAATCCTGTTTGATAGTGGGGTCAGAAACACCTGGCTAAACGTGCTCAACAGGGGAATATGTTTAATTTCTGTTAAATCGCGCCCTGTATTGTGTCTTTCAAACACACTTTCAACTCAGACCAGCTGTAAATGAATAGGGGATGTCATAGTGGCAGAGTGGTTAGCGCTGGATTGAAAATACTCAATTGCCCCTTAGTGTCCAGGAATATGTAGGTTAGGTTAACGGGTTATTGGGATAGGGTGGGCAGTGGACTTGGGTGGAGTGCTCTTTCAGAGGGTCGGTGCAGACTTGTTGCCCAAATGGCCGCCTTCTGCACTTAGTATGATTCTGTGACAGATAATGAAATTGCATAGCTCCCAGTCGGCAATTTGTTGGATGTACAATACCCTCTGAACAACGAGCTATTCAGTCCTTGAAACGTCTCGTCAGTGATCATAGCAAGAATGCTCTAGCCATTCACACCACTGGGATTCTCTGGCCCTGCCAGCAGCACATCCCCCCCCCTCCCCCCTCAAATCTCCAGTAGCGTGGTGTGGGGTGGCATCAATGGAAATTGACAGTGGTGGGAGCAGAGAATCCTGCCGGCAGCGAACAGCATGTGACCACCTGCCTCTATGAAACACTGGTTGGAGAATCCTGCCCCATATTTCATACCTTGGGTTAACAATCAGTTGACTGCAGATTAAACTTGCCAATTGACCTGGCTTCAGTTCAGAACTTCTACTACCCGGAAGGGAGTATTTCCCAGTGTCACTCTGAAATGTTCAACTTTTTTTAGACTCTGTTCTCGAGACCTAGACTCCAAGCAATTTTTCCTCTATCTTCCTTGCCTTTCCCTTGTTTCTTAATATTGATACAAGTTTCCCCATTATCTTTTTGAAATTCCAGAAAATACAGTCCTACTTTGTTCTTCTTTTAATTCAACACTTCTGGTAAACTTTATGCTGCCCTCCCGCCCAAGTTTGATGTATCGTGCCAAACTGCATAGAGTATTCCAGGTGCAGTCTTCCTCTGTAATTTGTATAGCTGTACCTGCTACCCCTTGGCCCTTTAGAGGTAAAAGCCAGCCTTCCATTTGGGGTAGCACAAGTGGATAGCACTGTGCCTTCACAGCGCCAGGGTCCCAGGTTCAATTTCCCCACTGGGTCACTGTCTGTGTGGAGTCTGCACGTTCTCCTTGTGTGTGCGTGGGTTTCCTCCGGGTGCTCCGGTTTCCTCCCACAGTCCAAAGACTTGCAGGTTAGATGGATTGGCCATGCTAAATTGCCTTTGGTGACCAAAAAGGTTAGGAGGGGTTATTGGGTTACAGGGATAGGGTGGAAGTGAGGGCTTAATGGGTTGGTGCAGGCTCAATGGGCCGAATGGCCTCCTTCTGCACTGTATGTTCTATTTGCCTTTGTTTTCTGTGCCTATTTAGGACTTTTTGACCTTTAATCTATGTACCTAGACTTGCACTGTTTTCTAACTCCAGTTAGAAAGTACTCTGTTCTACCATTTTCCCACTGTGTCCAATTGCAGAATTTCATCTAATGTTTGACACTTTTTTTTTTGCTAGCAAGGGCTGGTTGGGGTTGGGAACAGCCTGTACTTTGCCCATTGAAAACAAAAAAGAGAGATGCTGTTTGTCAAGGCAAAAGGACATTTTGCCTAATTTCGGTGCCATGTAATGTTAGTGAATTTCAGTGCTATATATAATGCTAGGTATGTACGCTGAACATCCCAAAGACTGGTGGATCATATCAAATGGCATGTCCCTTCATCCCAACTGATGAAGTACATATTGTACCCATGCAAAACAGTGTCTTAACATTAGATGTGAGTGTGCAGTTAGACAGCATTTGCCAAATAATCCTTTGTTTAAAAATTACACCGATGACTAATTTAGGATCGTCAGCCAGGTTGCAAGTGTGATGCATTTGCGTGTACTGGAAGCTACATATTATACACAGAGCGCTGTTCTTTGCCACCAAAACATGTAAATCCATTGTGCCTGTTCGAGTGATGGCCATTTGCAGGTACTTTCTGTGGTGATGTGCATCACTGTAAATACACAAGGGGGTAATGTAAATACACTAAGATTAAGTAAACATTAGAGGGAGCACCAGAGACATCATGACATGCAGACATACAGCTAATGAATGCATAGAATAGGACACGACCAATGGGCAGTCAAGACACCCAGAGGTGACACTACCACAAGGGGGCAACCCATATAAAAGGACAGGGCACATATGCTCTTTCTCTTTCCACAGGCGACACTCGGTAGGACAGAGGCAGATCGGAAGTATCACACCCACTGCATGGCTTAGAGCAGACTGGTTAGTTAGACTGAGTTACTATAGCAAGATTAGCAGGAGAGTCGAACTCGAGTAGGAGAATTGTTAACTGTTCAATAAATGTGTGTCAAACCTATCTCCAAGTCTGAACCTTCCTTTGTCCGAGCATACATCAAGGAAGCAGCTTATGCTACATGAAGGAAGCATTACACAACATATTCCACTGGGCAATGCCTTGACCAGAGTCGAGCTGCCTGGTTTAAATTTCAAAATGCTTGGCAGATAGCTGATAGTCACTATCTAATAATAATAATTATTATTATATTATTATTGTTATTAGTGATATTTCAGATTGTAGAGGTAGTACTGAGCTAAATAACCACTGTACCCAGTATTTTGATAGTAATGGAAGTAGGAGCTATCGTTACAGTATGTATATTGTTTAATGACGCTACAGGGTGGAAAAGCTCACTAGCTTCAGGTTTTCTTTTGTCCTTCCCCATTTAAAATAAATTTCCAACCCTCCAGAATGGTAAGAAAATGGTATTTTAATCTTGTAAAGGTATAAAGTGGTTATAAATTCATCTTTTAATATCTGCCATTTATACTTAGTTTGTTTTTACAAGTGGTGTTTTGGGAATTGTGAATGATTTTCATGTTGCATTTTTCAATTAAGTTTGATGCATTTTTTAAATATTTGGATTGGTTTAACATGCATTTTGAAGTTATCTTTTATTTGACTGGTTATTATTATTATATAGGTGAAGTTCACATGCCTTCAAAAAAAACTGCTACGCCAGAAATTATTGATAATAAGGATGGTACCGTGACTGTCAAATATGCGCCAACTGAGGCTGGACTACATGAGATGCACATAAAATACAATGGCAGTCATATTCCAGGTATACATATAATTCAAATCTCAATTGCATAGAAAAAAATTTGTGACAATATGTTGTGCTGATATATTAATAAAAGTTCCAAGTTATAAATTCAGATGGCACTGGTGTTGTTGTTTGGATGTCATGGACTTTGAGCTTGTCTAATCCACCCTGAAATAAGGACTGAGATTGTACAGAGAACTCTGCAATGTAGCTTATTGAATAAAGAAAGGCATTTATCAATGTCTCATTGCTTGCCATTTTAACATAGGACCCTGCTCCCATGACCACAGGTCTGTCCTTGGCCTGCTGCAAGTCTGTCCTTGGCCTGAAGTTCATTGTAAACTGGAGGAACAACATCTTATCTTCCGGTTAACATCGAATTCAACAACTTCAGATGAATAGCTCTACCCCACCTCACATTTGTTTTCATCCCATTTCATTTTAACTGTCTTTTACCATTTCTTTCTTTCGTGTCTTAATATATATTTAACCCCCTCCTCCCCTCCAATCTATCCACCTTTCCTTACCCTTTTCTCATCTACATCTACATCAGTTTACCCTCTGAGTTTCTCTGCTGTTTGGCCTTTCTCACCTTTTTATTCTCTCTGGGCACTCTTTTCCCTTGGTTTCTGTGGCTATTAGCAGCCCATTTCCCTGGGTTTCTGTGGCTATAGCTCATCTTTCATTCTCATTCCACAGTATAAATATTTCCAACCTTTCTCTGTTAGCTTTGACAAAGAGTCAAAATGTTGGCTCTTTTCTCTCCTTACAGATGTAGCCAGACCTGCTGAGATTTTCCAGCATTTTCTCTTTTGTATCAATGTCCCAATGTGTTTGAGTAAAAATACTGCATTTAAAATTAAGCAACCCCGTCAGTGTGTTTGCTGGCAGCAGGGTTCTCTACTCCTGCCACTTATCAATGGGATTTGAAGCCACTAAGGCCACCAGGAAACCTGACGGCGGGGGGTAGACTGCTGACAGCATCGGAGAATCCAAACAGCCTGAGAATTCTGGCCTATATCTTGCTTATAGAATTGTTATTCTTTAACATCTTATGGCATTGCCTTTAGTGGAGCTAAATAAATACTAATTATCTACTTTACTCAGTTGGCAATATATTTGATTACTTTCAGAGAGTCCACTACAGTTCTTTGTAAACTATGGAGGTAGTGGACATGTGGCGGCATATGGCCCAGGGCTTGTCTATGGTGTTGTCAACAAACCAGCTACTTTTACAATTGTAACTGAAGATGCTGGAGAAGGTGAGCATCAAATTCTTAACACTGTGTAGTTTTGTTTTACAGAATGTTGTAGAATACATGTAGTAGTTTGCTATGAAACCACTGATGGTTAATTGGTGTTCAACTGCATTACAACGCAGGTCATTTAAAAAAAAAAACAAACCAATCAATAAAACTGATTGGGTTGCTGTTTTGTTTTCTCCAATAATTGCATTCTGGCATCAATTTTGTGGAAGTAATATGAACTACCACCTGAATTTTCTTCTGTATTCTCAAATTCTGTTTAGTATAATCCATATTGATGTTGCCCCATAAGAACATGCAGTGTAGGTGCTAAAGCAGACTTCAGCAAGTTTACCAAATAAGTCAGTCGGAGTGTTCTAAAGTGGTATATTCCTTTCCCACCACATAGGCGGTCTGGACTTGGCGATTGAGGGGCCTTCTAAGGCGGATATCAATTGTGTAGATAACAAGGATGGTACCTGTACAGTCTCTTACCTTCCGACCCTGCCCGGTGATTACAATATCCTTGTCAAGTACAATGAAAAACATATTCCTGGAAGCCCTTTCACTGCCAAAGTTACAGGTAATTTATCTGCCATGAAGTTGCGAGTAGAAACAGAATTTCAGATAGAGTAAACCTATATACTGTTTCTAATGCTAATGAAATGGACTACAACACAACCAAGTCTACTACTTATTATGTGCCATATTAACGTAAATGCTTTGAGAAAATTTACAGTTGTACATAGATCTGAGATCCAGAAGATTATTGTAGATTGAGAATTCTGAACTGTATTATCATTGAGTGCATTTAATTGCAGTAATGGCTTAACCGGGCTAACAAATTTTGCTTGTGCTTAATTATTTTGTTTTGGACCCTATTCAAATTCCAACATTTGTAGCTAATTAATTCAATTACAATTGGACATTCCTGAATTGACTGTCATAGTTACTGTGTGCATCTTGTTTGTTCATGGATTGAGTAGGAATTATTATGGGGTTAACTGGGTCATAGAAAATTTACCCCCACCACCGCCACCCAATGCAAAACCTTAACTGGACTGCTGGACTGGGTTGTTGGTGATATACTACTTTTATTACTGCTTCTAAACCCTCATTGGGTATAAGTGAATTTTATTTTTTACGGAATATCAAACTTCATTATGATGCACTTTAACACTGCTGAAGATTCTTAACCTATGGAAAAGATCAGCTCAGTGTCATCGGAACAATATCTAAAGTAAATTAACTTCGCTGTTTCAGGTGATAGCAGACGAAGATCACAAGTTAAGGTTGGTTCATCTGCTGACATCTCCCTGGACATCAATGAAAGTGACCTTACTTTGCTATCTGCCAGCATTAAATCTCCTTCTGGCCAAGATGAGCCATGCCTACTGAAGAGACTGCCAAACAACCACATTGGCAAGTGAAAAAATTTGTATTCTGTTCCTCAAGATAATCAAACATTTAAGAATGCCTGTGCAATTTTTAAAAATTGAATAGTAATTTGAAGTGCACATTGACTGACTGTGCAGGATTTTGTGCCAAGTTCTCCAAAAAAGTACCTTGATTCTTCACGGAGCATGGAATATGATAGCACAACTTGAGCTGTGTATTTACAACATGCTTATGTGGAATACCTTTTATTCTAGGGAGGTTTTATTCTCCAAATGTATGAGGGAGAAAATGGGCTTTGAGCCAAATAAGGAACTAATAGGTGAGGTAAAGAAGAAAATAGGAGGTGTGGAGGTTTATGAAGGAAATTTAAATTATAGAGGGCACTGGATGCAAGGGTATATCTGGTACTAGTGGGGTCAATGGGAGTAGGCGAGGGAGATGCATGCACAAGTTTTTTTGGATTGGAGGATTTATAGTGCATGAGAGATGGAGAGGGATTTTTCTGGATTATGGTCAACTCAAATGCAATATCTTTTGGCCAATAGGTATCTCCTTTATCCCACGGGAAGTAGGCGAACATCTTGTCAGCATTAAGAAAAATGGTAGGCACGTGGCAAATAGCCCAATTGCCATTATGGTTGGCCAGTCTGAAATTGGAGATGCCAACAGAGTTAAGGTCTTTGGACAAGGTTTGATGGAAGGACATACATTTGAAATGTCTGACTTCATTGTGGACACAAGAGATGCAGGTAAGATGGGCCGTTGCAAACTTGCGCTTCTGAGGACAGTTCTCTGTGACAGTCATAGAATCTTGCAGTAAAGATGCAGGCTGTTAATGTCTTGACTGCTGGACTCATTCTTCTTTCACGAGCTCCCTTTACAAACCAGTCATTAAATGTTTCTGTTCCATGGAGAGAACTAGCCACCTTGAGTTGGCACGTGCTGTGTATACACCCATTTAGTAAGTGTCTGCGTGGGTTTCCTCCGGTGCTCCGGCTTCCTCCCACAGTCCAAAGATGTGCGGGTTAGGTGGATTGGCCTTGCTAAATTCCCTTTGTGTCCAAAAAAGTAAGTGGGGTAACTGGGTTGCGGGGATAGGGTGGAGGTGTGGGCTTGAGTAGGGTGCTCTTTCCAAGAGCTGGTGCAGACTCGATGGGCCGAATGACCTCCTTCTGCACTGTAAATTCTATGACTGGTACAATAAATGTAGCCTTAAACTTGTAGCTAAGCTTAATGGGGCATCAATCAACCTACCGGAACAGCCCTACGTTAAATTGTTCCATTGCCTGCAAAATGTTGATAAAATGTACATTTTGAATATTTTTTTAAATCCAAATTGGTACGAGTTATAAATTGCCCTTCAATGTTTCAGGTTATGGTGGTCTTGCATTATCAATTGAAGGCCCAAGTAAGGTGGACATTAATACAGAAGAGACTGAGGAAGGTGCTTGCAAAGTTTTCTACTGTCCAACTGAGCCAGGGACTTACATTATTTACATCAAATTTGCTGATGAACATGTACCAGGTATGACAAAAGTGAAGTAAAAATGCATTTTTATTTTCTGTCACCACTTTCAGGCATAATGGATGTGTAGCCTTACTCTTGGAAACAGTTTCTTATTTAATAAAAGCAATATTACAGTAACATGAGGGACTTTGTAGGTGGACTGGGAAAATCAGGGTTGGTAGTGGATCCCAAGAAAAGGAATTTGTGGAATGTCTAAGATTTCTCTTTTTTTTTTCTCGATCAGCTTGTGGTAGAGCCTACTAAGGAACAGGAAATTCTGGTTTTGGTGATGTGTAATGAGGCAGCCTTGATTAGGGAACATGAGGTGAAGGAACACTTGGGGGGCTGTGGCCACAATATGATAGAAGTCACCCTGCAGTTTGAGAGGGAGAAGCTGGAATTGGATGCAGCAGTAATACAATTGAATAAAGGTAATTACAAAGATATGAGGGAGGAGCAGGCCAGAGTTGATTGGAAGGGGAGCCTAGCAGACAGTGGAACAGTAATGGCAGGACTTTTGGGGTCTATGCAGGAGGCACAACAGAAATTCGCCCAAGGAGGAGGAAACGTGCTATGGGGAGGATGAGGCATCCGTGGCTGATGAAGGCAGTAAGAGGACAGCATAAAAGTAAAAGGAAAAAGCATACAAGGTGGCGAGGATTGAGAAGCCTTTAAAAGAGAGCAGAGCAATAGCGGGGGGTTGGGGGGGTGTATGGTGGGTGGAGAAGATGACATAGAGCTGTTAATTAGCTAGTAATATAAAATAGCAAGAGTTTTATTTCAATATATACAGGGATGTATTTCTGAGATTTTGATTTTATTGTCACATGTAAAATTGAAAAGTATTTTTCTGTGTCCAAGGGAACGTACACAGTACGTACATAATAGACTAAAAACAAAATCACGAGAGGACATTGACAAATGGTACATCAACAAAGTGATTGGTTACAGTGTGGAACAAGGGTCCAAACAAAGCAAATACATGAGCAAGAGCAGCATAGGGCATTGTGAATAGTGTTCTTACAGGTAACCGATCAGTCCAAGGGAGAATAGTTGAGAAGTCTTGTAGCTGTGGAGAAGAAGCTGTTCCTATGTCTGGATGTGCGGTTCCTCAGACTTCTGTACCTTCTGCCCTTCTGGAAGGGTCTGGAAGAGGGCAATGCCTGGGTGGGAAGGGTCTCTGATAATGCTGTCTGCGTTCCTGAGGCAGCAGGAGGTGTATACAGATTCAATGTGAGGGTGGGAAGCTTGTGTGATGTGGTGGGCTGAGTTCACCACACTCTGCAGTTTCTTGCTATCTTGGACCGAGCAGTTGCCATATCAAGTTGTGATGTGGCTGGATAGGATGCCCTCTATGGCACATCTGTAGGAGTTTGAGTGTCGATGCATGCAGCCAAATTTCTTAGTGACATTGTTGGGCTTTCTTGACTGTTGCATCAACATGTGTGGATCAGGACTGACTGTTGATGATGGTGACCCCCAGGAACTTAAAGCTATTGACCATCTCCACTTCGGAGCCATTGATGCAGATGGGAGTGTGAGTCGTGCTATGCTTCCTGAAGTTGATGATCAGTTCCTTGGTCTTTCTGACATTGCGAGAGATTGTTTTCGGTACACCATGCAACCAAGTGATTTATCTCCCTTCTGTAGTCGGATTCATCATTGTTTGAGATACGGCCCACCATAGTCGCATCACCCGCAAACTTAGAAATTGAGTTGGAGTTAAATCTTGCCACACAGTCATGTGTATAGGGAGCGAAAGGGAAAATGCTGGAAAATCTCAAGTCTGTCAGCATTTGTAGGAGAGGAAAAAAAAGCGAACGTTTCAAGTCCGATGACTCTTTGTCATGTGTATAGGGAGTACAGTAGAGGACTGAGCACACATCCTTGCGGGGCCCCAGTGTTGAGGACTATTGTAGAATAGGTGCTGTTGCCTATCCTGACAGGCAACACCAACAACAGTCTGTTGGTGAGGAAGCCAAGTATCCAGGTGTGCAGGGATGGGTGAAGTCCAAGATTGCAGAGTTTGGTTATTAGTCTCGTTTAAGGCTCTGATCAGACCCCATTTGGGATATAGTGAGCAATTTTGGGCCCTGTATGTAAGGAAGGATGTGCAAGCCTTTGTTGGGTCCAGACGAGGTTCACAAGAATGATTCCTGGAATGAAGAGCTTGAGGACTCTGAGTCTATACTCATTGGTGTAGGCGTTTAGAAGGATGAGGGGGATCTTATTGAAACCTATGGGATACTGAGGCCTAGATAGAGTGAAGGTGGAGAGGATGTTTCCACTAGCAGGAAATACTAGAACCATCTGGACTCTGTCACAGAAGGCTGTGGGGGCCAAATCACTATCCTGACGACATCGATAGGTTCTTGATTAAGGACATCAGTGGTTATGGGGAGAAGGCAGGAGAATGGGGATGAGAAACATCAGCCATAAGTGAATGGCGGAGCAGAATCGATGGGGTGAAATACCTATTTCTGATCCTATATCTACAGCCTTATGGTCTTGATGACTTTGTTTGAAAAGTCAAGTAAGACTGCTATAATGGTGAGCAACAAGGTGCAGCTAATTGCTTTTATTTTGTTAGCTAATTGCTCTTTATTTCTCTTTTTTTTTAAAGAAGAAAAGCCACTGTTTTTGTTAAATATTCTATTTGCAAGCCTTATCCCTAGCACTACATTCTTATGATCTCTTATTTGATTGAGAATTGGTGAAGTACCTTTTAGTGAAGAAACTGATCTTTAAAAATATAGATTTTTAAATATCTGTATAAATGTTTTCAGGGAGTCCATTCACAGTGAAGATAACTGGCGAAGGACGAATGAGAGAGAGCATCACTCGCAGAAGGCAGGCTGCATCTGAAGCCACCGTTGGAAGCATCTGTGATCTGAACTTGAAGATTCCTGGTAAGATTGAAAAAGAAATTCAAAATGTTTATTGGAATTTGTTCTCCAGTATTTGGATTGCTTTGAAAATTATATAATCGAGTCAGCTCAGCATTTAAAAAGTGTTTTATTGAGTTGGCTGTTGGTCATTGCTTGTTTTAAATGATGGCGGATGCAGAATCCTCTCTCTCTTTTTTTTTCTCTCTCTCTCTCTCTCTCTCTCTCTCTCTCTCTCTCTCTCTCTCTCTCTCTCTCTCTCTCTCTCTCTCTCTCTCTCTCTCTCTCTCTCTCTCTCTCTCTCTCTCTTTGTGCAGTTGAATCTTTTCACAAAGAGAAACTTTAGAAGTGCAGTGCTATGGTATTCTAATCCTCCAACGCTAGTAGTAATAACTCAATCCAGCCTATGGTTAATAGGTTAAATGAATTAATTGTTGTATTTATTTCTGAATGCAGCTCATTGAAATCTCTCTAAAGAGCACAAATGATGTGAGGAATTAGCTCATGTTTACAGCTTTGAGGAATGTGCTGTGGTAGCATTAGTCTTTCCTGCAATTCTGAATACTGTCCAGGCTATTTTTTCCTTTCCACTGATCTTGGGAAAACAATTTGTCATTTCAGTTTTTTAGTATAAAAGACTTGGCACGATTGCAAAGATTTATGTAACTTGAACCATTTCAGCCATTGTAGTAAAAATAGATGGGGAGATTAATTGTCCCTTATCACTAAATTAGTTGGTCAACATTGAAAACAGTGTCAAATCTATAGCTCGTGAGCTGTAAAAATCTCAAATGATAATACCATAAATCACATTCAGTGGTTTCTATGTTCGACTATTTCAATTTTTAAAAATTGGGTCTTTCACACACACTAAAGCCCTGCCAAAATTGGATCTTTCACACACACTAAAGCCCTGCCAAAATTGGGTCTTTCACACACACTAAAGCCCTGCCAGAATTTGGTGGGGAATGGCAGAGGGGTGGTGAGAGCAATGGAGAACAAATAGCTGTCGTGGAAACATGCAAGTTGCTGCTGACCACTAGTTTTGTCAGCTATTTGGCAATTTATTCACAATGAACAATGTAATTGTTGATCATTATTGGCACTCGTGTGGTACTGCCTTTGTGTTTTATGGGACTCGCGTGCAAAATGATGCCCAACTTCACCCCCTCATTCATAGCATTGCATGTGGGCAGGGTAAATTCAATTTCTTCAGCACCATGCAATTTGGACTGTTCTAGGCTAAAGTCAAATGATTTAAATTAAAATCAAATAAGTTCTTGGTGGGGGATAAAGGGGGTGTAATGTTTTGTGTAACTAGTGCATTTATTTAAAAGCATGAAAATGTAGAAAACTGAAATGCGGATATCTATATCTAAATTTTTCTTTTGGAATACAACTGTTTCCTGTCTCTTTCCTTTTTTGTTTCTTTTCCTATTCCACTCAGTGACTTGGTTCCAACTAACGGTGGCTCGGGAGCACCTCTGTTGCACACATTCAGATTTTCAGACAAGTTGCACTTTCTTGCGTGCAGAACGAATGGAGATTCGGCAGAATCGGTTTGAAAAATCCAAGGACCTTGCTAGTGTTCAAAAGCGACCTATACCGCCCCTGTTTGGCCTCTTCGGCCAGGAGGAATACAAATTGTTCAGTGCAAGGCCATTAAGGCCGGATGGTGCGTTTCAGCACTGGGCATGTGGACTCTGAGGTCGGCAGAAATGTGCTTATTTTAAATTAGCCAGCATGCTTTTGTCGATGGTAGTTGCATGAGTAAGAATTGCCTTCACTTCTCTGTTTTTAAAATTGCTTAGAACTGTCCTACTTGCAACAAAAATAGTCAACTGTATTGTTGTATGATGTTGCATATTTGCTTACTGTAGCTTAAGCATGAAATGCAAACTGGATATAGTACTGTAAGAAAGTATTCTGCCATCTCCTGGCTTTGCATTATACCATATGTTATTTCATTAGCTGTGGTAGGAGTTTAGTATTCCCAAGAGAAACTTCATTTTTAGACTTGGGAGAAAAATTGAGATGTCAAATAATTTGCAAAGTATTTTTAAGGTAAATACTGCAGATAGTACATGTCACCTTCAAGGCAACTACCAATCAGAGTGATGAAATGGCACTGGGTCCCACTGATCCTTTTTCCCGACAGATATACTGGCCACGTTTAGGTGGAATTACCATGTTGATGGGGCAAGTGATAGAAATGATTAACTAGAGGGGAAATAATGCTATATAGAGACTTGACATCTTGTGAGAGGAGGAAAAGCAATCTTCTCTGCTCAAAATCCCACCATTCGCAGGTAAATATGTAGTAACTTAGATGGTAGCCAAAAGGAGGTGGAATGTAGCTGAGTAATAAAATTAGAAATGAGTGTATTCATCAATTACGTGAGTCCCAATAAATGTGTGTATATGTATATGTGGTCAAAGTGTACAATTTCCATCTACTAATCTGACTTTACTCTTATTATAGATTACCTAATTTACCAACAATTTGGTGTCCAGTTTTAACTTGATAAGTTTTTTTTGTTAGTTAATATGTTCCATGATCTGGCCTGTTCAATAAAATCATTGTTGTGGTAGCAAGCAACCAACTTAGTTTTGATCAAAGTTTGTTTCACCTTTGCCAATGGCTCATGGTTTAGTTATAAATGTAGCTGTTTTCAGTTATCTGGATTAAGCACTGCAATTGGAAATTCAAGCTCTGCTTTCTGACCTGCTAAAAAGAATAGCAGAAAAACACTTTTAACTGATGGATATCAAAAGCACTAAGCTGCATAATGTACAACTAAATGCCAGTAAACCTGAACTCCTGCACAACCAACTCTTTTTTGGTTTTTATTGGGTTCAAGGCAAATATGGCTACTTGGCTAAACTTTTTTTTATTGGGTTTCTGCTATTTTAGTACCGCTAACACTGGCTGTCCCTCTATAGAAATTGATGTCCATGACATGTCTGCTCAAGTGACCAGTCCCTCTGGAAAATTGGAAGATGCTGAGATCACAGAAAGTGACAACCACACGTACTGTGTCAGATTTGTGCCGCATGAAATGGGTGTACATACAGTTAGCGTATTGTATCGGAACCGGCATGTCCCAGGCAGTCCATTCCAATTCACCGTGGGGCCACTTGGTGAAGGAGGAGCTCTGAAAGTGCGAGCTGGCGGCCCTGGTCTTGAGCAAGGAGAAGTAGGAGTCCCAGGTAATTTATTGAAAATGTATTTCTCTTCAACTATGGGTTTCCCTGATTTCTGTGGGAGGGATTATGGTAGATGTAACTTTGCAATATGTGTGTGGATGGTGTCAATGCTACATGTGGAATACCTTTTGAATGAGGAACAGTGAATTTTGTGGTCAGCCTACCAATTTGCTTCTCCAGTTAAGACGTTTGATCCTTGACCAACAACAGTTCTAGATTTATTATTACATCAGTATAGATGTTGAACTAAATTTTTAGGGAGAGTGATTTTAACCTACCCTGTCCCTTATCAGAAACCAAGGTGGACAACTGCCATGTACCCATGGTTCCAAATTGGTAACCTGAGCGCACTGCTAGGATACCTGTTCAAAGTCTGTGTACGGGAGCCCTTCTTCCCACACATACATTAAGTCCCAATGACCTTATTGTGACCTTTGATATCGTTTTTACTGGTGGCTTGAGTAGGGAGGACCGTGATTATCCTACCAAGTGATGGGATTGGGAAGAGCAGCTGAAATCAAGGGTCAGCCTGTGAAGCCAGGGATGGGACTAGTGCTCCAAGCTCCACAAAGTGTAAGCCTGCCCTCCAGTGGAAAGTTGGTGAAAGATTTCAATGACATTTGTGACTTTAAAATCGTATGGTCTAATTTCTCGATAATAGTTTACTTGCTACCCGAGTTAATTGGGCCTTTGTAATTAACACCTGTCTGTTTAGACCATTAAAAACTTCCTTGTTAGGGCGGCATGTGGTGCAGTGGATAGCACTGGGACTGCGGCGCTGAGGACCCGGGTTCAAATCCCAGCCCTGGGTCACTGTCCGTGTGGAGTTTACACATTCTTCCCATGTCTGTGTGGGTTTCACCCCCACAACCCAAAGATGTGCAGGTTGGGTGGATTGGCCACGCTATATTGCCCCTTAATTGGGGAAAAAAAAAAAATGGGTACTCTAAATTCATTAAAAAACTTCCTTGTTGAAATCTTTTGCACAGAGTACAAGGTTCATGGGAGTTGTAAAGAAATAAATTATTTGCTTTGAACTAAACCTTCAGGATGCATTAGGAAGTGAGATTATCTAAACTTGTTGCAAACTATTTCACAAATTGAATGCAGGCCTCCTTCAGTTCTGACTAAACTTTCCAAATGTAAAGTTTTCCAAAATAGAGAGTAACTGTTAATGGTACCTTTTTATCGAGGATTTTTGCTTGCACTTGTAGCTGAATTCAGTATCTGGACACGGGAAGCTGGTGCCGGCGGCCTATCCATTGCTGTGGAAGGACCCAGCAGGGCAGAAATTTCATTTGAAGATCGTAAGGATGGATCCTGTGGTGTGTCGTACATTGCACAAGAACCTGGTGAGTGTTGAAATCCTGATGTGTTGCTTGCTGGTCGTGGGCAGTCTCTTTCCTTCCTTCTCTTTTCTCCTCTTGCTCTCGCTCTCTCTTTCTCTCCCACCCCCCCCCCCCCCCCCCCCCCCCCCCCCGAGTTAGTGAGAACAGCATTATGCAGTCTTTCAAGAGGGATAGCCAGTAAGTGCTGCCCACATCCCATAACTTTTTTAAAAAAAAAAATAATGCTGCTGTTACTAGTGTCAACACTGAAATTCAGCACATTCAACATCAAATTAGAGGCCATTGTACCAACTCCATTTCCACTGGTTTTAAATCACTATCTCGTATCTCTCCATGTCTCTGAAGGACATTAAAACTAAGACACTGGCCTGAATTTTTCAGATGGTGGGATCTCCCTAACCAACCATCATCCCTACTGACTCCGAGCCCTGCATTTTGCACTTCAATGAGTGTCAATTTGTCCCTGAAGGAGCTGCACTGAACTCTGGTTCAAGAAGATCCTGAGACTGGACGACGAGGCAAGTTAAAGGGGTCCCGGGAAGGGTTGAGAAGGTAAAGTTAGGACGATCGGGGTGTCGGTGGCAAGGCCAGGAGGGGAGGGAGGTCCAGTGGCCACTAACCCTGAAGGGGGTAGGAGTGCCTGCAGTTAGAAGGGGCCTTGATTGCCAGCAGGAGGGGGAATGCCACCATCAAAATCCGTTTGCAATCCTCTCACCAACCTAGAAATTGTGGTTGGGTGGGGAAATGGAATTGGCCACTTGGCTCAACTGGGGGAAGGGCGGGCACCCCAGGATAAAATTGTTGCGGGTGGGAATCTGGAAGGAGTCCTATTCCTTCAATTTCATGCTACACCCCTAAAACCCACAAATAAAATCACCAGGGGAGTGTGAAATTTAGCCCAAGGTTTTCACAAATGTCTCGATGCGGTCTATGATCCAGCCTTGGTCCATCCTTCCTTTATAGTGGAGGCCATTCAGCCCATCAAATCTGCACAGACCCTCTGAAAGGGCACCATACCTAGACCCACTGTTCTGTTATAACCCTACATACTCTTTTGGATACTAAGCGGCAATTTAGCATGGCCGATCTACCTAACCTGCACATCTTTGGACTGGGGGAGGAGACCAGTGCACCCGGAGGAAACCTGCGCAGTCACAAAAGAACTCTAATACACCTTCTGGCTGTGACTGCAGCTATCCAGCTCTGAAAACTAAACTAAAACACACCCTGCAGCCTAAAACAAAAGTAAAGAGCTGACAGTCCAGCTCCACCCACTCTCTGACATCAGTGCAGTAATAAACACCCATTTCTTAAAGGTACTCTCACATGACCGTAACATTAGAAAGCAGCCTCCAGTAAATCCAGATCTATTTTCATAGAATCCCTACAGTGCAGAAGGAGGGTATTCGACCCATTGGTCTACACCGACCCCTGAAAATGCACCCTACCTAGGCCCAAACCCCTCCCTATCCCCAATACTCCACCTAGGGCCAATTTAGCATAGCCAATCCACCTAACTTCCGCATCTTTGGACGGAGGGGAAACCGGAGTACACGGAGGAAACCCACGCAGATGCTGGGAGAGTGCAAACTCCATACCAACCGTCATGTGAGGTGGGAATCGAACCCAGGTCCCTGACGCTGTGAGGCAGCAGTGCTAGCCACTGTGCCGACCTTTTCATTCTTGTAGACTGTCATATGCCACGTTAAAGTCCCAGCAGTTTTTTTTTTAAACTTGCTAAAACTTGTGCTTTTTCAGTATGGTGCCAACGCTAGTGACTTAATGATTTGAGCTCATGTGAACAAAAGTAATTCTCTCCTCAATCCAGCCATCTCCTTGCAGCTGGTGAGGGTGCTGCATTTAAACATTGATCCATGCAGAAAGTGAATGTGAGTGTTATTTGTGGTGGTTGTGGACCATCAACATCTGAAGCCTGCAAGGGAACCACATGTCCTGCCCCACCTCTTTCTCTGACACTACTTTTGTTTTGTTGTACCTTTTTTGCCCTGTTTTGAAATTCTGTTGCGAAGTCCCAGTGAACCGCCTCCTATTTTCCAAATCTCCGTTTTTAAAAGCACGTATTTTGCTTGCATTTAACATGGGGGGCCCACTTGGTTGTGATCCTGCTAGCTTTGTGTAGATGTTTTCTGATTGCATAGTAGATGGTTATGGGCATTTCTGCCTTCGTCTGTGACCATATTCTACAGCCCTGAGTGACTACACGGTGGGTGTGACCCAATGCAAATAGTTTTACATATGCGGAACATTTTTATCACTTCATGCATCCTGCAGTTGGATTTGATGAGGATCACACTATGAATAGCATCCAATGCGCTTATCTAGTGATCCACTGTTCAGACCGTCTAATAAAAGAATTGCACCACACTTTATTTCTAAAATATTTTAATGTGAAAATAATTTTTGTTGATTATTTAAAAATGTAATCAGGATGCATTCCTCACCTGGCAAGTGGCAACATTTTTAATGTTCTGGAGCAGTAAATATATCTCATTTTGATTTTTTTTTAGTAGATTCTGTATGTCGTATAATTGAGCACTGATCTATATATGTTTTGTGTTGCAGGAGATTACGAGGTGTCAATCAAGTTCAACGATGAGTACATCCCCGGCAGTCCCTTTGTTGTTCCCATCATGGCTTCATCAGAGGATGCAAGCAGACTTACTGTTGCTAGTCTTCAGGTGAGACATAAGAAAATATCGGCTTACTGGTTGGGTCTCCTGCTGCACACTCAGAGGTCACACATAGTGTCTCCATTAAAATGGTGTATTTTGCCTAGAAAGCAGTCATCCGTTTTGTGGTATATGAATGTGAAAATGTTGGAAGGAGGAAAATGCAGAAGCAAGTGAATGTAAGAAATTGATTACCACTTGCATTCACAGCAACTGCTCGAGTTAATACAATTGTTGTGTATTTTGGCCTTTAATTCCATAGCAGAATAAAACTAGCCCCCTCTAATATCCAGAATCACAGTCCATGGTTATGGTTGTAGTTGCAGAGGTCTCTTACATTTAAAGTACACACCCTCTTTAAAAAATACCCTTTCATTTTTGTTTTTAATTTAGAGTACCCAATTAGTTTTTTCCAATTAAGGGGCAATTTAGTGTGGCCAATGCACCTAATCTGAGCATCTTTTTTGGTTGTGGGGGTGAAACCCACACTGACACGGGGAGAATGTACCAACTCCGCACAGATAGTGGGCTGGGATCGAACCCGAGTCCTCAGTGCCATAGGCAGCAGTGCTAACCATTAAAAATACCCTTTTTTAATGGTGATGGTGACTACTGATACTGATTCTTTATGAAATTCAGCTGCTCCCTGGGTCACGCAGAAAAGGAATTAAGTTGATGAAAATAAATAAAGATGGCTTTAAAAACTTCACTGCAATAGATTTCAAGGATAAATGTCTCCCATTTTGAACCAGCAAAAAGACCATTAGGCTAATGTGATAGTCTGCCCAGGCTATCTTAATTTAGCACTTTAAGAAATTTCACATGCCACAGGTTAAGAATTATTTGCAAGATATAAAGTAGTTTAATTTGTAATTATTACAATGGACAATACATGTTCTGGAAGTGGTGTTTTGAGAATGAAATACATGAATGAAATCGTTCTACAACAGGATTAGTGAACAAAATGGATTTTTGAGTCAAGAAAATAGTTCAATTTGCATTAAAACATTTGTGTCATTGTGCCTCTATGTTGGAATTTCGCATTTAATCAACTTAATTTGTTTGATCCGTATCTTGGGCTGTCCTTGCAATTGTAGAATGGCCCTCTTGTAGATTACTTAATTTTTCCCGGGGGGACTGAAAATCGTGTGGAACCGCTATTTCCAATTTGTCTCTCAGGAGACTGGAGTTAATTCTTTCTCTCAATGGGCAACATGATCCAACTCTAATTTTTGGATCCAACCTATTGAGAACACTGGTTGCAACTCTGCATCAGGTGTATGAAAAAAGGGGATGAATATATCGGTGTGGCCTTTGCATGTGTAAGAAGGGGTTCACCATCTGCCACTTTAATTTAGGATGTTTTTCTTGTGTCTCATTTAAAGGTTTGTGACAGCATACCTGCAAGATGCATGTTACCCACAAGTTAAAGGTTGAAGAGGTTCAAGAGTCCAACCTTTTTTTTATGCTGATGTTCTTTTAGTTGTTGGTAGCTAAAAGTGAACATGCTATTTCTGTTGTTAGTGTTTTTTGGGTGAATTGTGTCGAAACTGCTTAAGTCAGTTCTTTGGTTTGGTACTTAATGAAAACAAGGTGGCACTCCCTCTTCAGGTCTTTAGCAGTAATTAATGGTAACAGGTATTGTGGAAATTACATTCAATCTTTTTATTTTGTATTAATTGTGATTTAACCACCAACCAGGTTTGATATGAATTCAGATGAACACGGGTTACTGGATTTAAGTGAATTTTTAGTCTGTATTGAGATTTTGCAAATATTTTGCCCCGCCCCATGACTTGCACTCCACAATCTCCAACTCTATATCTCTCACTCCTTTTTGGCTTGGGGATCCCTTGGCAATCTGAGGCCACTGGTGGGTGCATTACCAGCTGCTGCTGCCCCTGTTGGTGCTGTTTGCAGTGGGGAGTTGCTGGCCATCTCAGCAGGCAAAACCTCTGCCACCAGGGTCCCTTTCTTCCCCTGCGAAGTGCATTCAACACAGTTGAGCCTCTTTCCTCCCACCCCCATGCAACTGACTGATTCTCTGATCAATGCATGGGACCCCTCAAACCGATTAAATCCCATCCAGGTGTGTCTTGTCAACCAAATTGACATCCTCACTAAACATGCAAAGTCTAAGCATGCTTGGAAACTGAAGCTGAATTTTTATTTTGGATTGGGATTTCATTTATATTGGCCACATTGAAATTACTGAACTTTGGTCCTGGAGGAAATGGCCTTATCGGGCCAGGCACTTGAGGATTTTCTGTTTGGTTATACAAAAGGGTTTTGAAACATTTTTTGGTTCAAGTTATTTTATATAAGTTGGTCATTTTTTCGCAGTTTCCCTGGTTTAACATGCTTCTCTTTGCTGTAGTAATATACCAACAAGCAACAAATTCCATTACATTACATCTGACTCTCAAGACATTCAGTTATTGTGGTTCAACTTCATTCCAATTTATATTAACCATTAATGGAAAACTTACATTCTGCCACAAATTTCAAAATGAGTCCATTGCATAGCTCCATAGTATGGAGAACTTTTATTCCTGAAGTTAATCTGTAATGTGTGCTTGATTACTTTGTCCCCAGGGCTTTCATTCTGGTTTTTTTAATAAGAGAGCCATATGTTGTATTTCTTTAAATCTTGACACTTGATATTCCACTAAACGATTTACTCATCATAGTAAAAACGGAGTAACTCCACTAAGCAGATAGAATTCTGCTCCATTCATTTTTCAAAGCTCATTGACTTTAACTCACTCCTGTGGTATTAGGTGAATGCCTTCCATATTAGTCCTTCTGTTAACCACTGCTACGAAGTATTTGATAAAACTATCAGAAGTTGGGGGAAGTGAAGCAAGTATGATGCCTTCTGGCCTAACTTGCATTTTCCTGTTCTCGAGCTTCAGTGGAACAGAGGTTGTTCTAAGTGTGCAATAAAGTGTTTGCTATTCAATCTCCAGGAGTCAGGATTAAAAGTAAATCAGCCTGTATCTTTCGCTGTGAGACTGAATGGTGCTAAAGGTTTGATTGACTCCAAGGTTCACAGCCCATCAGGGGCAGTGGAGGATACCCATGTATCTGAAATCGAGCCAGGTAAGGATTCAGGAACACATCTGGATGATATTTATAAACTTTCTGCATGAGTCTACTCCTTTTTTTTTTTTTTTTGTGTCTGCACTCCTGTATAAATTCTCTTCTCCCCTTCCCTTCTACTCCTCCCCCCTTCTACTCATTTCCCCCCCCCCCCCATCCTGATCACCCCTGGTGACTGTTGTCCTGCAGCTGTGGGTGGGGAAGAAAGGAAGGAAAAAGTAAGATTGAATGAGGTTCATACACATCTCCTCTAAATTATTGCCAAGGCTTGAATGACTCCTTTGTGTACTTCTAACAGTGTTACTGTGTGAGCAGGACTTCCTGGGTTATACTTGCCTAGATGTTTGGTATGGCAAAGCTTCAGGTTTTATGGGTATGTGTGCACATGCCCATTTTGTATATCCTTTCGAGGAATAACACCAATGAGTAGAAGTGTTGCTTGCACATTGCTAAATATACACTAATAGTGGAGCTTTTAATGATGTTTGTTGCAGGCAAGTATGCCATTCGTTTCATTCCTCATGAGAATGGTGTCCACTCTATTGATGTCAAATTCAATGACAATCACATCACTGGCAGTCCATTCAAGGTTCGAGTTGGGGAACCTGGACAGACAGGCGACACAAATCTTGTTTCTGCTTATGGATTAGGCCTTGAAAAAGGAACTACAGGTAAGGTGCTGCTATATTCTACTTGTATCCCTAAAGTGTTGTCAGTTTCATGTGTGTTTCTTATATTGAAAGATGTTCTTGGGTATTCATCAAATTTTTGATTGCAGCCCCCGAACTGTCCATTTTAATGAAAGTCATTTCAATTTCTCTTCCCTTCAGACACAGGGGAATTCTGGCAGCATTATTTACTAGCCCTATTTCAAGAAATCAATTGTTAAAATTTCTTGCATCAGAAATGTAATGTCCCAGTACATGTTGCAAATAAATATTGAATGTACTTGCTGTTTCTCTACAAGGTTGCTTTTAGCAAAATCTAGAAAACAACAGTTCCCGCCACAATTAAATTCTGAGCAGACATTTGGTGCTTTTTTGGGGGAAATATACTAGTGTGCTCAATGAACGTGTCCACCCAAACCATAATCTAATCTCTCAATATATCCCTCAAACTCTTCAGTTCAGAAATTAATCTGATAATTAAAGTGCTACTCTTCATATTTGTGGTAGCTTGTACCTGATAACTCACCAATATGTTCCCTGCAGTGGGAGTTTCAGAAGTAACCAGTTTCAGAATATTTTGCCAATTTGCTCCACGATGGAATTTTGATGCAAAGAAAATGGGTGCTCAAGATGTTGTATTGCCAATGCTCCCTGTGTCGACATCCTGTTTGTGTGCAAGTTAATTAATTAATTGAGTTCCCTTCATTTTGGTCCAGTGATGCTTTTTAAATAAATCAGAGTAATTGTAAATCCATCAACTTGATTCCCTACTGAATCCATGTAAGAACATAAGAACTAGGAGCAGAAGTAGACCATGCGGCCCTTCGAGCCTGCTCCACCATTCTATAAGATCATGGCTGATCTTTTCGTGGTCTCAGAACCACTTACCTGCATTCTCGCCATATCCCGTAATTCCTTTGTTTTCAAAAAAAAACATCTACCCTATCTTTAAATAATATAAAAACATATGACTCTCTTCTCTCGCACCCAAATCCAATGTATGTCGCTTCAGATGCTGCAAATTCAGTTCTAGTTTATGGACCATTTTTATTTTGTTTGATCTATTAATTTTATTTCGGACTATAAAGGGTGAAGGCCTTTCATTAATTCTTTTTAACCAGGCTTTACCAATATTCTTCTAATCTGGAGGGGATACTTAAACCAACTGAGTTTTCAGAATTCCAACAGTGCTGAAGGACGCCTTTCGGCACATTGAATCTGCACTGACTCTCAAAGAATATGAAGAGTATGAATTCCTCCTACAAAAGGCTGACTCACTGGGGGTTAAATTACAAGATGTTGACCTATGTAGTAGTGTAAACATTAATTATCCTTGCCTCTGACAGGCACCCACAACTTTCATGATAATGTTCCCAATTCATGCCTCAAGTATCACAAAAGTAGCTCCATTCTTCCGAAGCTGAAAAGCTCCTGAACGTTGGTTCTTTCCTGATGATTCATCACATCACAGGGTGCCCTTTCATTGTTTTAGAAACAAAAACACTTGTGTAAAGTCTTTATAAATGCTGTAGCATTCTGCACATTTTTCTTTACATTTTTTGGTGACTGCTTCATAATATTTTCCACAGTTTTAGTCTGATCAGTAACTGTTTGTGTACTGCCTGTCTCCAGTGAGTTTTAAAGTTGAACATTCTCCCTTCCACAGTACCTACTTAACTGTTCCTGCTAGTTCGGAACAAGTTAGAATTCAGCCAGATCACTGTTGGCTCTTTGCAAGTAAATCTAACCTGGTGGTCTAACCTGTTATGTTCGCAACAGTAAATTGCATTATTTCCATAATTAGTCTATTCACAGAACATGGCTCTGAGCTCCACCTAAGGAGTTCCTCTGTATGTATGGGTGAAAGCAGAACATAGAACATAGAACATAGAACAGTACAGCACAGAACAGGCCCTTCGGCCCTCGATGTTGTGCCGAGCAATGATCACCCTACTTAACCCACGTAACCCGTATACCCGTAACCCAACAATCCCCCCATTAACCTTACACTACGGGCAATTTAGCGCGGCCAATCCACCTAACCCGCACATCTTTGGACTGTGGGAGGAAACCGGAGCACCCGGAGGAAACCCACGCACACACGGGGAGGACGTGCAGACTCCACACAGACAGTGACCCAGCCGGGAATCGAACCTGGGACCCTGGAGCTGTGAAGCATTGATGCTAACCACCATGCTACCGTGAGGCCCCTTGTAAGATTGATTACCAGCCATGTTTTTGTGGTGTTCATCTTCCAGATGTACCCTTCCATCTCCCTTTGTTTCACAGGTTTTTTGGATGTGTATCATTTTTTTTTCCTGCACATTACAAGATTTCCTTGTGTATGGAATGACAGACACAGAAACATTAAAGGCACTCTCTTTTGGGTTAAGAAAAATATCACTTGGTTGCATTTTTCTTGAAGCCTTCAAATATAAAATATACATTACAAAGCAGACCCAAGTGGTCTATGCCAATGTTTATGCTCCATCCAAGTCCCCTCTGCCCAAATTCAATCCTCTCTTCCAACCCTGCTCCTGTATCACTCTTTCCTACTCCATTTCAATTGCCTCAAATCTTAAATTAATGGTGTCTTGTTTAATCACTCTGGCAATGAGTTCCACATTCTTGCAGCTCTCTCCATATTAACAAATGCTAGAATTATTTCTTTTGGTTTCTGTCTTGTATTTATGTACTTTTTTTGTTCTGGGCTTTTTGCTAGTAGAAACAGGGTAGAAATGGGGAAATTATCAATTCCCTTCATAATTTTAAAGATTTCTATTGGGGTCAGAGTCCCAACTTACCCCATCTTTCCTGATGGCTACATTGTTGCGGGAATGTCACTTTAAGAAATGTTTGTCTTCTCGAGTGGCTCCAATGATGTCAGTGTGGGGGTGGAGCTGGGGCTCTGGTTTTACTTTCATTTTGAGCTGGAAGCTGTTTTTGACTGAGTTTTAGTTTCCTTTTCAGTTGGGGAGCTGCATTTGAGTGAGAAGGTTTATTTTGATTTGTCTCTGCAGGCTAAAGAATGTCTCCTGACCACTTGATAATTTAGAAGTGATACCTGCTTTCTCTGCAAACCTACCGTCTTTGTTCAAAAGGCTCTTTGACTTATGAATGTTAAAGTTATTAAGGGTTATCTATAGAGTATTGTATCTGTGGGGATTATCAGTGTTTGTCGTTGATAAGATGTTTACTGTGTGCTTATAAAATGTTAACTGGATTCATAGAATAAACATTGCTTTTTGTTTTTAAAATAAAATACTTTAGGTCTCGGTTGCATCACACCTGTAAAGTGGGCCCTTGTACTCCCCATAACCAAAATCTATTCAAAGTTGTGGGTCCAGTGAACTCCATGATATACTTTGGTGTTCTCTAAACCCTGGCCCATAATAACATATCATTGATGTAACATGTTTGTCAATCTCTTAAGCACTTTGTCTTTTCTATATTTTGAGTATGTATTGCAGGACAGTACGGATGTTCAGTTTCTCTCAACCTCTATTTGGTTTGCACCATGGCCCAACTACTTTAGTGATTCATGCATTTGTACTCTCAGATCTATTTGCTCTCCTACCCCATTTGATTTCTTGCCCTCCAAGGAATGAAGGTTCCTTATTTCTCCAATCAAAAGAGCCACGTCACACTTTGGCAAATAGGGTTCAGAATAACGACGTGTACTTTTCATGACTTCAAAATCACTTTTACTTTTGAGGTGTAGTGTATATTATGCAGCGGAATCAAAAAAAGTAGCAACCCATGGTTATGATCTGCTTCTGATGTTGGTATTGAGTTAAATATTATCTTGGTATAGAGGATTACGATCACCATGGGCAATTCCAGTCCCACTTGACCCAGAGTTACAACACAATTGAAATGAATAAATTCTTAAACACACACCCAAAGTCTTGGCTACCCAATAAATAGTCACCAGGGCTGGGATTCACCCCTACCCAGCGGGGCATGGGGTCCTGGCGGGATGGAGTGGCGTAAACCACTCTAGCGTCGGGCAGCTCCAAAGGTGCGGATTTCTCTGCACTTTTAGGGGCCAAGCCCTAACCTTTTGGGGGCTAGGCCCGTGCCGGAGTGGTTGGCACGCCGGCGGAAAAGACCTTTGGAGCCACGCCAGCTGGGGCCGAAGAGACTTCGGCTGGCAGAAGTCCGCACATGCGTCAGCGGCTGCTGACGTCATCCCCGTGCATGCGCAGGGGAGGGGGTTACTTCCATTTCCGCCATCGTGAAGGCTATGGCGAATGTGGAAGGAAAAGAGTGCCCCCACAGCACAGGCCCGCCTGCCGATCGGTGAGCCCCGATCGTGGGCCAGGCCACCGTGAGGGCACCCCCTGGGGCCAGATCACCCCCCTCCCCTCCCAAGGACCCTGGAGCCCGCCCGCGCCGCCAGTCCTGCCGGTAAGGGAGGTGTTTTGAATCCCGCTGGCTGGACCGTCATGACAGCAGCGGGACATCGGCCCATCGTGTGCTGGAGAATCGCCAGGGGGACAGGCGCGGTGCAATTCACGTCGCCCCCCCCCCCCCCCCCCCCCCCCCGGCGATTCTCCGACCCAGTAGGGGGTCGGAGAATCCAGCCCCAGGTTTGTAAATTTAAACGCCATTTTATTAATAATAACTATAATTAAATATGTAGAAAAAACAGCAGGTTACAGTGTAGCACAGTGGTTATCACTATTTCTTCACAGCTCCAGGGTCCCAGGTTCAATTCCCCGCTTCGGTCAGTCTGTGTGGAGTCTGCATGTTCTCCCCGGGGTTTCCTCCGGGTGCTCCAGTTTCCTCTTGCAGTCTAAAGATGTGCAGGCTAGGTGGATTGGCCATGCTAAATTGCCCTTCAAGTGTCCAAAAAGGTTAGATGGGGTTACTGGGTAGTAGGGAAAGAATGGAGATGTGGGCTGTTGCAGATTCGATTGGCTGAATGGCCTACTGCACTGAATTCTGATCTCCTGCACTGAAATTATGTTAACTATTGTCTATCTAATTCTTGGCACTCCCCACCCTCCATACAAACAGAGGGTTGGTCTTCCAGCACGCCCTCCAATTTAGGCTTTCAGTTCAAGGTTTCTCCTTTCCATCTGTAATGATTTTCATTGTGGATTAATTCAGGTCTCTGCAGTTTCAGAAATATAGCAGCTTTTCTGGAGAAAACCAGAACGAGTGTGGGGAACTTTCTTCCACGAACCCTTCCATTGTTATCTTTGTGGGTGGGGGGAGAGAAAGAGATGAGCCCCCAGAGTCCTGACTGTCCATCTTTGGTTCTCTGGGGGACAGGGGGATCACTGCCTGTTACTGGGCAGAATACAGTCTTTTGGCCAACTTATTGGCCACCAGCCAACTGCCAAGTGTTTTTTTTGTTGTAACTTTTGAATTCCTCACCTTCCCCTGCTCAGCTTAAAGGTCGATTAAGCATCCATAGATCAAAATGACTGCAAAATAAAGTAATGGGGAAGCAACAGGACCGGCCTTTACACATGTTGTGTATCATCTAAGATTGGGGAAATCATCACTCACACTCTCCTACATGTTTCTCTCCCTGTGCTTCAGCAGAGTCTTCCATATGTATTAGCTATAATCCTGATTGGAGGAGTTCCTACAAATTGCAACACCGTACAGTCTATTAGAATGTTACTTTCTATCCTGCAAGTGCATGTTAATTGGAGGTTGTGCAAACCTGAATACTGGTTAGTGTGTTTGTTGGACTTGATTTATTTTATAAAACATTACAGTTGCCTTGAAAACAAATGCATTTAGGACATGTCTTTGCCTCTGCCCCATTGTGACTTATCTCTTCTAAACAGGCTGCAGCTCCTATGACTAAGCTGACAGTTAAACTTCCTATCTCATGACTTGTGGTTCAGCTCAATCAGCAGGCATTGTAGAGCTGTTTACAAAAAGTTACAGGTTGGATATGGGAGTGAACAATAGAGCTTCACAGCAATACAATACCACTTTGTAAATTTTAAAGGCTGCGTTTCTTGTGGCATTGACGTGCATTACCATTTTTGAATAGCTTATTGAAAACTGATCTTGATTGTTGAAGCACTGGTTATAAATCTAGTGCGACAGAACAGCATGGTAAAACAAACAACGCCGCTATCATTCAAATGGTTGTTTATTTTGTAAAGGGCTGCTTTCTGCTTGTGAATTTATTTAATGGGCAAGTGAGTTGAGATTGTTGGAAGACTGCAGTTTATGACGATAACTCTTTTGGAGACGACACTCAGAGTGGCCTTTAGTTCAGAATAAAGATTTTTTTTTTAAAATGTGAATTATTTGCCTGGTGACTGGTTTGAATCTGTGGTTAGCTTGGGTTTTCAGATAGGAAGTTTGTGCTCATGTATTCCTCCCTCAGGGAAAATCCCAGATGATGGCTGTTTTTTCCTGTTGCAATCAGTGTCTCCTGTTACTACATCATTAATCAGTTTGAACAGATTACCAAACCAGCATGCACTCGAGGCTGACAAGGGACTGAAAGGCTAAAGGTGACTTGAGTTTTGTGTAACGCATATATTCTGAGCAAAAGATTCTTGCCAGTAATTCTTCGACACACACACACGATTCCCTAAATGCAGCTGTAATGCTGTGATTGGACATCTTTACTATCCTGTGGTGCATTTGGGTATCTCACTTGGGGACAGTGATATTTTGACTAATGTTGCAGAGTATGATCCTTGGTTTCCACTTTAAAAAAAAACCAAATTGTTTAGTGCTTTTTGCACATCTCTGGATATATCTAGTGCTGTACAGTTAATGAAGTAAGCATTGTCCCTGTTGTGAAACCTAGCAACCAATATTGCTTACAGTGATGTGCTAATGACCAGATAATCTATTTGATGTTCATTTGAGGGGTAAATATTGGTCAGGGCACTGGGGATAACTCTCTCTTCTAGAAATGGTCCTATCTTTACATCCATCAGGGCAGGCAGATAGTGTCTCAGTTTAACATCTGTGCAAGACGATATCTCCGCTAGCGCAGCGTTTGTCTTCCAGTCCTGGAGAGGGATTTAAACCCAGAATCTTCTGACTCCGAAGCCAGAGTGCTGTCACTGAGCCACATGTGATGCAATACACAAGATAAAATAAATGATCATTTTTTGTGATTGCAGGTGTCCAATCTGAATTTATTGTCAAAACAGTTAATGCCAGCCCAGGCTCACTTAGTGTTGCAATTGATGGGCCATCTAAAGTAAAAATGGACTGTCGTGACTGCCCTGAAGGATACAAGGTTTTGTACACTCCTATGGCACCAGGAGACTACCAAATTGGAATTAAATATGGAGGACCCTATCACATTCAGGGAAGTCCTTTCAAGGCAAATGTTACAGGTAATATAATCTGGATTTCCGTACAATGAGTACTTGGTAACTCAGCTGGAAAAGTCGTCTACATTAGATAGCCTAAGAATAAAATCTAATACCAAAATCTCTCGATCCATCTAGGTTGAAATGGGTCAAATTATATAAATATGTCCTGCTGATATAGCTTATTGCATTATGGACATCATTGCTTGCCAACATTAATGCTTGGCATTTAAGGTTTAGGAGAACTAAATCTTTGTTTGAAAGGGCAGTGGATGTTATACTCCTGTGGGTATAATTCAAGGACTTTCATTTGTATAGCAATGCAGACCATTACAGATAATCTAATTTTGGAAAATTATTATATTGTAATGTGGTTTTCTCTAAGTTGCGGGTGAAGGCCTAGAGGGAGCGGTGCTTTGCATTTAATATGCTTCATACTCTTGGTGTAGGTGTGATGGCTGGAAGCAGTGTTATAGAATATTTTTTTGATCTGATGTGTATTGCCACAGCAAAAGTGTTGCCCAAAACATTACATTAAGCATTAGAGAGAACTGCATATCTTAAAAAATATCCTGAATACAATTTTGTTAGTGTATAACTCAAACATCTTGCGTAACCAAGTGATGCCCACAAATATTATAGGCTATTGCTGCAGAAATCTTGATGAAACAAGATATATGTTTGACTGACGTACTTGCAAGATGTTTGACTGACGTACTTGCAAGAAGATTTATCATTGTAGAAAATATACTGCCATTTCAAGCACAATTGACAATCAAAGGTGGGCAGATCAGATTTTCCGCATTGGGTTATCGAAGTGAGAACTTGGCTCATTTGTCATTTACAACCCATGCATTAAGAGCATGTGCATTCTACAAGAGTTTTGATACTGAAACTAACATCAAATTGGTTTAAGATTGCTGCTAATCACAGGAAATCACTTGGCAGATATAATCGAAACATGAATGTGGGAAGCTGTTAAGAATATTCGGCTGTTAATTGTGGGAGGAATTGAATGTATTCCTTCCAGGAATTGAAGAAAAGCTTGGCATTTTAAAATAACTATACAGTATGACTTCAAATGATCAACCAGTTGAATTTTCGTTTTGTTCCTGAAATGATCTGGTCAGGCTGTATAGTAAATGCAGCTCAGTGCAGGCATATCCTGGTATCTATTTGGCAACACAGCAGCAGAAACTGTTGGCAAGTGTGCTGAATTAATTTTCAAAAAATATAATTGGTCGCTTAAAGTGTTAAAAGTATGATTTGAGGGAAAAGTAATGGTCTCTGTGCAGAATGAAGGGTGGAATTATGGCTTTACATTTTAAATAAATAAATTAAATAAATAAATTATTCTGTCTTACAATTTGCTAACACAATGAAGCACTTAATTTCTTGTGGAATTGACTTGTTAAAATTGCCAATTCTTTTACATTAATAATGCCTTCATCTATACCTAATTGATCCATTGATGCATGTAACCAGTAGCAAAGATGCCTTGTTGAGCTCCTACCAGACAGAAGATGTGGCATCTGTTTTATTGAATGATGGTGTTTTGAGATCTTGAGGTAAATTATTAATTTAACCTTTTTTATTTTCCTCTTCAAATCTCCACCCCCCTTCCCCCAGGTGCTCGACTGATTGGTGGCAGCAATACACATGAAAGCTCCTCTATTATGGTAGAATCTGTGACCAAAGCTACAACAGTCAGCTCTTATAGTGCTGTTCCACAATTTTCATCTGATAGCAGCAAAGTGGTGTCCAGTGGTGCAGGTCTTTCTATTGCAAATCTTGACCAGAAGAACTGCTTCTCAGTGGATTGTAGCAGAGCAGGTAATACTAGCTCTAAAACCTGAATCGTACCATTGTAGCCTAATATTGAGGCCCAAGACTGCTGTATATTAGTTTGTCTTTTGTAATTGATCCTATCATCTACTTGGTGTGTGGAGAGCATACTTTGGCTTCAGATGTAGGCGGTTTGAATATCTTGCTAAAAGAAATTTAATAAGCAGTTCAGTTATTTGCTTTGCCCATTGACTAGCTTTTATTCTGCCTGGGGCTGTTATGGATATTTGGACAGGTTTTCCAAAGTTCTGTGTTAAAGATTACAAATTAAGGCAGTTTAAAGTTCTATTGAAGTCTGATTGAAATGTGATTTTCTTTTATACTTGCTCATTACAATAAGCTTTTTTTTTAGTTTTGAAGAGTGCAAGCTTAATGGGCACAATTCTCCCAAAAGGAGGACAGTCCCCTAGCAAGCGTGTTTCCCAGCACTCCTAGGGCCGAGAAACACGTGGCTATTCAACTTTGTGTTTAATAAGGGGCCTGATCGGGGAGCGCATGACCGAGGCTGCACAGAGCCCCAGAGCTCTGCCTGCCAGAACTCTCCAATTGTAGTGAAATCAGGGTACCATTTTTAAATGAATCTCCAAGACCCCCAAAATAATCCCCGGCCTAATCCTAATCTTGGTCCAGACTTGGGCAGAAGAGTTGCATTCCAGCGGTGAGGTGAGAGTGACTGCCCTTTACATTGTGGCATCAAGAAGCCTGAGCAAACATCAGTCCATGAGAATCGGGAGTCCAGGGGAGATCAACTTCGGGTTGGAATCATTCTTCGCACAAAGGAAGATGTTTGTGACTGTTGTTGGGAGGCTGAATATCTCACCCCAGGGTATCCTCTAGGTACTTTCCTCAGCAAAACCACCTTTCAACTGTTTCGATTGTTTTCACTCCAGTCATAAGGTCAGAAATGGGGATGATCAGCATTTAGTACCTCCATAACTTGTCGGTTCCTGCAGCATCCAGTGGATGCAGCAGCACCTGGATGATATTCAGACTTGGGCTAGGGTTAATAAGTAGTAAATGTGGCCGGCAATGATCATTTCGAACAAGACTGAATTTTACCATCACCTGAGCCCTCATTAATAGTCTTGGGATCATCTTTTGATGAGAATTTAACTAGACAAGCCATATAAATGTGACTTGCATATAAAGGCTGGAATTCCTACAGCAAGGTAACTCCAGTCCTTGCTCCTCGTTGCTTGTCCACCATCTACAGGCTCAAATCAGGCATGTGATGGAATACACTCCAGCTTGCCTGGATGAGTGCAACACCAACAATATTATCCAGGACTTGGCATCCCATTCATTTCCCTCTGCCACTGGTAGACAATGACAGCAGTCTGTACTATCTATATAACATGCATGGCAATAACAGCAATGAGCTTGACTGATTGCCCACTCTTATTTATACAAAAAAACAGACTGAGCTATGCCATTCGTATGCATCTATCCTTCCATTGACTGACAAATAGATTATCAGACTCTGATGGGCTGATAGCTGGTCACACAAGTGTTGCTCGTTGTGTTCTCTCTTTTTAATTGGCTCTGTTTATGGCGGTTAATATCGTCTCCTTCCTTAATTCTAATTACGTTTGCTCAAGAGTCACCAGGTATCTTTCGATACCGCCACAAGGTTCAAAACCGAATACTGATCAAAGACTCGATACACCAGTTAGTAAGTTCGAAATCAATGCTCGTTTATTTACACAGTCAATTATACTCGTGCACAAACTCTACCAACTAAACTATCACTAATACTAAAGCCTATACTTAGCTTCGGGCGCCCACTCAGTCAGAGGAACAATGGCCGTTGTCCGGTTCTGAGGCTGCTGGGGTCGAGCTGATACGGAATAGTAGCTAGGAGCGTCTATCTCGTAGCGTGCGTTGACTTTGGACTTGTTCTGGTGCAGCCGCTAGGCAGGCCTCTTGTCGCTGAGAGCCAAAGCCAAGAAGAACGATTCTCTCTTGGGGGGGCTTCTTATACCCAAAGGGGGCTTCGTGCACTTTTGGATGGTCCTTGAACTTGGTCCCAATTAATTGGACCATATCCTGATCATTGGTATCGATTTCCTCCATTTAAAGGGGTGGCTGCCCTGATTGCTGGGCGGCCCCTAGGTGGCCGTTGTCCTGCTTTGTTCTAGTCTCCTCTGGTGCCGGGGTGTCTGCTTTAGTATCGTTTACCTAAATGTTTCTCTTTTTGTCCCCGGAGATGGCTCATTAGTATGTTAATGGCTTTGCAGTATTGGTCTCGACTGGGAGCTGCAACTCCAATCAACAGATAAACCTTGCACTTCTTGCTTTCTCAGCATTGTCTATTTTTCCCTTCATACTTCAAAGTGTCCATTTTGTAATCGGGATGTGGCCACCCCAGGTGGCTACACAAGGTTGTCCCAAATGGCGATGGATCTTGAGTAGATCACCTTGTGCATGCATTCTTGGGATTCTGTGACTCGGCCAAGTGCCTGCCTATTAGGTTAAGTGTTTTCCTTTACAGTCTTATTTAACCCTTAATTTGCCTTCTACATGTTTGATTTCTGGACCCAAATCATGTCCCTATCATGACGATAGGAACACTGATCTGCAGCTTCCCTCAAGTCATTCACCATCCTGACTTGAAACCATATCACCATTCCTTCACTGTCACTGGATCAAGCTCCCACCCTAACAGCACTGTAGGTGTGCCTACGCCACATGGGACTGCAGTGGTTCATGAAGGCAGCTCACCGCCACCTTTAAAAAAAAAAAATAAATAAATAAATTTTTAAAAATAAATGTAGTGTACCCAATTCACTTTTCCAATTAAGGGGCAATTTAGTGTGGCCAATCCACCTACCCTGCACATCTTTGGGTTGTGGGGGCGAAACCCATGCAGACACGGAGAATGTGCAAACTCCACACGGACAGTGACCCAGGATCAGGATTCGAACCCGGGACCTCGGCGCTGTAGGCAGCAATGCTAACCACCGTGCTGCCCTACCACCACCACCTTGAAGGTAATTAAGGATGGACAACAAATGCTGGCCTAACCAGCAAGGCTCACATCCAATGAATGAATGTTCAAAAATAAACCAATTCGATTGCACAGGTGAACAATGCCACTCCCTTTACTTAAATTCCCGCATCGTTGGCTTGGAGTCATCGAAGCACATAACACCAGACAGTGATTATTAAAATTTTTTGGTTTGTAAGCATGTCCCAGTTTGAGGAAGACCACACTGATTAGAAATATATTTAACATATGAAGCACTTTAGTGAGCTTCATTTACATTAGCATTGTTGAACAGAATTTGACAGTTACATGAGCTATTGACGAGTTTAGTCAAAGAAAATGTAGGTTTGAAGGAGCATCTTGGAAGCAGCATGATTTAAGCCTGGTATTCTGGAGCTCGGGGCTGAAGCAACTGAAGACGTAGCAATGATTAGTGATAAATTGGTACCGTCAGGCTGGGGCAGTTTTGGAGAGATGGGGAAGGGCAAGAGAACTAAGATGGGCGTTTTAAAATTGAGGCATTCGGGCTACAAACTAATTCTGGTCAGCAAACAGTGAATTAGGATGTGGCTAGCAGAACTTTGGATAAAGGTACATGATGAGGTCAAAGTCTGAGCTTATCTGCTGCTGAAACCTTGATATGAGGCGGGGCAGAGACTGGTGAAGAGTTGCAAATTGGGTAGATCATCTATTAAATAGCATGTAATACCAGCACATCTGATTTTCATAGCCACAATATCCGTTCTCTATGGGTATTCTCTTGTATTTGTTGATTATATAATGCCCTTGGTAGCTTTATGATTTGAAATATAAGCCATTTTCAGAATGTCTGTCTGGTTTTGTGCCTTGGTGACTCATTCAAGCCAGCGACATGGGGATTTAAGTAAACGAGTGGTGTGGCACACCTTTGTGGTCTTAGAACCATAGAATTGAGTGCAGAAGGAGGCCATTCGGGCCTCGTGTCTGCACCGACCCTACTTAGGCCCATGTTTCTTCTTTCCCCCTCCCCTACCCTGTCCTATCTCCAAAACCCCATCTAACCTGCACTACTTTGGATCGTGGGACGAAACTGGAGCACCTGGAGGAAACCCACGAACACTGGGAGCAAGTGTAAACTCCCCACGGACAGTCACCACAACAGGAATTAAACCTGGGTCTTGTGAGGCAGAAGTGCTAACCATTGTGTCACCTTGGTGTTGAATTTATGCTCGTGATGTTTGGAGCAGATGAAATGCTTGATGTCTTTTTATTGCATTGAATATTTAATTATGATGTAGATTTTGTTGGAATCAGTTTTCGGGCTGTCCATGACCTATTTTTCTGGGTCCCTTGCCCTCCTTGTCATCTGCTAATTCAATTTGTTTAATTTGAAGAGGTGGTAGAGAAAACAATCAAAATATAAGGAAGATATCTTAAATTTCAAATGGGGAAATTTGGCTCTGAAGTGACCTGCCAATGGGTGAAATAAAAATGCTTTCACAGTTTTTCAGGCTGGTTCCCTTGCTGTATTTTTTTGCATACCATTTACTTGTATCCATTGTACTGTTTTTTTTTCTCTTTTTTTGCAGAATGGGTCAGAAGTAATAAGATGGGGAACAATGTGCAATGCAGTCTCTTAAAAGTGCTTTATGCACATTTCAGAATGCTCTAACTAGGGTCCAAAAAGTTGCTTTTTCGAACAGAGTACTCTGGAATTGGGAGAGTTTTTTTTATTCAATTGTGTAACTGTTTGAATTTTCTCCCTTGCTAAATGTGCTGAGTAGGATGCTGTTTGAATCATTGTGCAGTTGGATCTATACGTGTTTTAGTTGAACTTAATTTCACTGTTTATGAAACTAACTGTCCCAACTTTCTCTTTTCTTTAGGTTCAAATGTACTACTGGTTGGTGTTCACGGACCCACCATTCCATGTGAGGAGGTATCCGTGAAACATGTTGGAAATGAGCAATATAATGTAGCCTATGTAGTGAAGGAGAGCGGAAAGTATATTCTGGTTGTAAAATGGGGTGACGAGCATATTCCTGGAAGTCCATTCCATATTACAGTTCCTTAAAACAGGCTGTCTCTCTCCCTCCCTCCATCTCTCTCAATCTGGCTACTTCAAATTCAATGCTCCACTTCAGTATCTCGAGTTTTCAAAGGACACTGCAATTGCATGACAGCTTAAATGTTACTAAATAGATGCCATTTTTCAAAAATGCTGCTGAATCAGCTGCAAAGAATGGATTGGGTAATTGAGTAGAAATGCCACAGCTATTGTATGTAGAAACTGAAGATTGTATGGATTATATATAAATATGAACTAAACTGGGTCAATTATAAAACTGGATTAATGTATTGGGATTTCTTTTTGCCAGCCCTGGAGTTTTGGTCAAAGCCATATAGCTGCCTGGGCTTCCGATGGACTCGAGCTCAAATGTGGAAAGAGGGAATCCCATTCTGAAATGGTTTATTTCTTCGATGCCATGCTTTAGTATAACAATGAAACGGGAGCCAGCCGAGCTTCTTGGTGCCATTTGATTAGGGGGAACTTGAGCACTATCTTGGAAGATTTTCCACAAGAATGTGGAGCAGCTCAAAAGGTTTTGCAATATTATTGGCTAATCGGTGGCGACTCAAGAACTCTGGCCTCCATTTCTGCAGAAATTGTCCATCGCATAAACACTGATCTTAAATTATTTGCTGCTGGGGGGGAAAACCATGCTGCTGTGGTTGTCTTTATCAAAAGTTTCATTGTCTATTGTAAGCTCTGTAATATGAGTATCATCTAAGGAGAGGACTGATTGGAATAAGAATGGTAGGCAAGGAAAGCTTTTTGTGAGAATCCAACTGGTAAATGCCAACTGGTCCTACCTCCCCCTGAAGCCAGGGTTGCTTCAGATGTTCAAATAGGGTAAATCTGGGATAATCAGCAAACCAGACTAGCGTCCTTGTTGGACATATTCGGCCTCTTGAGGATATTTTTCCTTTCTCCTTTACCAATCAGTAGTGCTACAATTTTAGATGTATGTGGATATTTGGTCTTGGTACTTCAGCCAAAATGAACTGGCCCCAAAAAGCAATGTGGGTTGCTCACCTGACTAGTGCATAATATTTGGGTAAAATATTAATAGGTCAGTTTGTTATACAGCTGAATATTTTTGTTTTAAACTGAAATTAAAAGCTACTAAATTGCACAACTTTTTTAAAAACTGAACTTTAAAATCTATTTATACTCTGGCCTTAAATCTGACAAAAATATTTTTCTTGGAGCTGATTTTTGTTATTGGACATTGTAGTTGAGTTTAAAACATGGGGAAGGATGGATTGTCATTTTTACAATGCTTTGTGCCTTACTGTGAAAAGCTTAATGTACCTGGGAACTGACTCAATAAACTTCAATAAATGTACAATTTTCAGGTGTTTGAAATACTTTCTATACGATGTTAACGTTTAGCACCAATCGTGAGTCCACAGATAATGAACCATGTCCAAATGCAGCAAGACCTGGACAATATCCAGGATTGGGCTGACAAGTGATGAGTTACTTTTGTGGCACAAGGGCCAAGCAATGATCATCTCCTACACGAAATAATCTAACCATCGGCCCTTGACATTCAATGGCATTACCATTGCTGAATTTCGCGCCCCCCCCCCCCCCCAAATCAAACTGGAGGTTACCATTAATAAGAAACTGAATGGGAATAGCCATATTAATACTGTGGTTACCAGGGCAGGCCAAAATGAGTAACTCTGCTCCTGACCCTCCCCAAAGCAAGTCCACCATCTGCAAGGCAAAAGTCAGGAGTGTAATGGAATATACTGCACTTGCCTGGATGAGTGCAGCTCTAACAACACAAGCTCGACACCATCCAGGGCAAAGCAGTGCTCCCCCTCGCACAAAAATTCAAACTCTTCACCACTGACAAAAACAGTGGCAGCCATGTGCACCATCTACAAGATGCGCTGCAGTAACTTATTAAGGTTCCTCAGACAACACTTTACAAACCCACGACCACTACCATCTAGAAGGACAAGAGCAGCAGATACCTGGAACCCCACCACCTGAAGGTTCCCCTCCAAGTCAGTCACCACCCTGACTTGGAAATATATTGCCGTTCCTTCACTGTTGCTGGGGCAACATCCTGGAAGTCCCCTCGGAGCATAGTGAGTGCACCTACACCTCAAGTACTGCAGTGGTTCAAGAAGGCAGTCACCACCACCTTCTGAAGGGCAACTATGGATGGGCAATAAATGCTGGCCTAGCCAACAATGCCCACATCCTGTAAAATGATTTTTTTTTTAAATTCCAACAAGTAACAAGTCTTTTGTTCCAGCAAATGACCATAGTCTGTCCCTGATTCAATAACATTTTGCTGAGGGTATCCTAGCAACTGCTTAACACTTGTAAAATCTATAGTCCTGAAAAAAAATATCAGCATGCAATATTTGCTGTACCTGTATTCCAAACGTGTTCCTTCTCGAAGTATAACCAAGAATTTATGAACATGAAAAAATTGTTGATTTTCTCTTACTACCGAATTAAATAACCTTACACTTCCCACATTTATGTTCTATCTGCCACCTTGTTGCCTACTGCCCTATCCTGGCTATTTCTCTTTGCAGCCTCTGTATCCTCCTCACGACTTAATTCCTACATACATTCTGTTGTCAGCAATCATTGGTACATCGCTTTTCTTTGTCCAAGTCATTGGTATGAGTTCTGAATACTGACATCCCAGCACTAATCCCTGTCATTCCACTAGTTACAGCCTGCCAATATGAAAGTGATCCTTTTTATCTCTAGACCTTTTTTGTTTCCTGTCTAACCAATCATCTTTCTAAGCTAATATAATGCGCTCCAAAGCCATGCTAATATATTGCTCCCCCCCCTCCAAAAAAAAACTCCAAGCAGCCTATCTTTTATCAAATGCCATTTGGAAAACCAAGTATACTAAAAATACTGGTTCAGGCTGGGTGTTTCAAATTGGAAAGGGCACACCATATCCTGTTGTTAAGGCCCAGGGACAATCTTCGTCCCAGGCCTATAATCATTCACCTCCACAATTTTAAAGATTGCCAGAAGGTCCTAGAGGTGGCATGGGGTGGTGGGACCTAGCTTCATCTCCGTGAAGATTTCCTCCTGTCAAGACTTTTCGGCAGCGATAAAACATTGAAGCTTTGATGAAGTTCGAAGGCAACTGGACAGGATGAGGCAGGCTTTCACACCCACCTTTTCACCGAGTAGCAGAACGGATGGCAATCCTGATCAACAAGAACATCCCTTGACAGTTGAGACTTGGGCAAAGGACAAAAGTGGTAGATATGTAACCATGAGCGGTTCAGTGCATGGAGACACTGTCCTGGTAATGAATGTGTACAGACTGCCAAATTGCTCTCTGGAGTTTAGAGTTTATCATGGAGGCTTTTTTTTGGACACTGCAGAGTTGGCTTCAGCTAACTGCCACCTGAACCCTTGGTAGACTAGCATCTGGTTACCAGGACTCCTCCCACACCGCGAGCTAAGGCATTGGCCTCTGCATGTGAGGAGGTGGGATATGGGGATGCTTGGAGGGCCCTTAGCCTAGGGATCAAAACGTTTTAATGTTTTTCTCAGCCTTTCATCAGTGCTACACCAGAATTAATTGTTTTGTGCCAGAGGTGATCCTACACCTGGGTACCTTCCAGGCCGATGTCATGGTGGATTGATGCCTCTCTGCTGAGAGATATTTAAATTACTAATTTCAAGGAAGAGTTTTTTTTTTCCTCATTTAACTCTATGCCTGTGTCTCCCCTTCCATTTTATGGGAAATGTGTAAGGCCTATACTAGGGGGCTGATTATCTGGCCATGAAAAGACCAGGTGTAGGAGTACCAGTGCCGCTGGAAGCCTGTTTAGCAGAAGCAAGAGAAGTGAGGGATGCTAATAGGCAGACTCCTAAAAGGCAAATATTGAAGGTTAATACTGCAAGAGTGGCTCTCGATTCCTTATTTGCTCAGCAGGCTAGACGCCAAGTTTGCAAGACAGAAGTTGTATAAGTTTGGGAATAAGCAGAGTAAATATTTGACATTATACGTCATCAGGGGAAGGGGTGGGGGGTATGAGGATGATGAGGACAGAGGAGATTAATGAGGCTTTTTGATTTTTATGTGGAATATAGATTTCAGATCTGTCTGGGGATGTGATGACCGGTATGGATTTTTTTGTTGTTTTCTTTTCTCTTGGGCTTCCGCAGTCTTCGGAGAGCCAGCGCCTGGTTCCTAATGCTCCGATCACCAAAGATGAGTCGGCTGCAGCCATTTAAAAAGCTTTGGCTGGGTAAGGCCACAGGACAGATTGGTTTTGGGTGTGATTTCTGGAGGGAGTTAAAAAATTTGTTCTTGGAACTGGCATGTATTATTATTTTGCAGAATGCTTGTTGCTGCTGACACTTTGAGGCTAATTTATTTTGATTTTGAAAGCGGGTAAAGATCTGGGGAAATGTCTTGGACAGGCCAATTTCTCCTGAATGTTGATCTGAAATTGTCTATAGTTCTGGCGAAGGTTGGAAGATGTTATTGAGGGCAGATTTTCTGTAACAATGCTGAATATTGTGGGCTTTTCAGAAATGGACACTGGATGGGCTGGTGATCGGGTGATTTGGATGTGGAAAAGACTGGTGTATATGTAAATATTCAGCTTGAGAGAGGATGTGGATTCAAGTGTCATATAGGCCTGTGGTGGCAGTGATCACGAATGGTTTTCAGGTAGAAGAATTTTGGATGGCACAGTGGTTAGCACTGCTGCCTCAGTGCCTAGATTGTTGCATCCCATGCAGCTGTTGCTTATACTATTGGCTAGAGTTGTTGAGGAAATCAACAGAATGATTAGTTCATTTATCTGTAATAAGAAGTCTTGCCTTTAAGTTTTAAGCTCCAGCTCCCAGGGGTGTTTGATGTGTCCTCAATATGAGGCTATAATCAATTAGCCTCATTTTAAAGTCTAAAGGACCCTTCACTTATTTGGCTCGATATTGCAGCAGACCAGTGAGTTTCCCTCCACAGGTATTGTACAATGGTAACTTTAAGGTAAGTTCTGTTAAGTGAGATAACCCTAAAATGTGAAGATTGGTTCTTCGATTAGAAGGGAGATCTAAACTAACTTCCACATCCTCTCCCACCCAAGGCAGACCAAACTTTGGTCTAATTGACCATGGATTCAACACTTGGAGTTAGAGGCATTTGTTCAGAGATGCTTCCTTGTCATCTTTTGAGCAGCATAAATTGACACCCTAGGGCACTTAAGTACTTGGGCTTTATTCTTAATAAGACAGCCCTGTGTCTTGATCCATAATTTCCCCAGTGACAAGAATCATAAGTTCTGTGGAGCCTGAACAATTAATTAGTAAGTTCTATGATACTTTAAATTCCAGATCCAGGATTAGCATGTTGGGTGTTTTGCAGTCTTGGGCAAAGGATTTGGCAATCAATATTGACGAGGGAACTATGCCAGTAAAATTTTGCTTTGCAAAAAAAGATACTATACAGTCTGTATATAACAGACTTAGGCATAAGTTTGATCCTGCTATATCCCCATTGTGCCTGGTAGTCAAGGGTAATTATATACATTGCTTATGGACCTGTGTTAAGATTCAGTCCTAATGGTCTGGTGTTGGGGAGCTAGAGAGGATTTTTGATAAAGCTGAGTATAATCCTGTGTTCTTGATTCTGGGTGATCTAGATGGGAAAATTACTGATAAATGATCCTGCCCTTTAGCTCCTAAGAATACCCTATGCTCCTGGATTAGTGACCAATATCCCAATTTAAAACTGACATGGGTTAATTATGGAATGCATCCCTATGGAATTTCTAATCTTTGATCTGTTCTGACACATTCTTGTCATTCATTAATCTGTTGAATTAATTTGTTGGTTCTTTAAGCATACGCTTCTGAATTTGGCCTGTCTTGCTTGTTCCTATGTTTGCTATAACTCTTCTGTCCCTGTTTTGCACTGATCTGTTTTATTACTTTGTGTTTATAATTTCAAAAAATATAGGGGGGGGGGGAATTTATACACTTGTTGACCCTCATTTCTGCTGTATAATTTGTCCTCCACTGTAAAATGCACAAAATATTTTTAATGTCATTTTCTTGTTCCCTTTGATTTATTGGGGACAAACACTAGTTACTCGGCTTGTTTTAATATGCTTGTTAAAGATCTTTCAATCTTTCTGTATTCCTGGCTAGTTTGCTCCCATATTACTTTCCTGTCTCAGCTTTTTAGTGTCCTTTGGTTTCTAAAACATTCCCTACCTGTACTACTATCAGCCTCTTTTAATACAATCCTTAAATTCTCTGGTGCGGATCGATCTTGCTGAGTTTTTTTTTAATGGAATGTATTTTTGTCAAACAATGTTTCTTAACCCTGTAATGTTCTTTGGGCTGATGTGAACAAAGCTATTTATTAATATCACTTCATTACCAAATAACTAATGTCCTTGGATGAATACAGTTGGGAAACGTCTATCACCAACTTGGACTAAAATACAACAGAGCTACTTTACACTGACTGCTATCGACTCCTGACAAACACCTTCTGATGGAGCACATGGTGCATCTCGGGTCCTGGGGCTCTGTACTCTCCTCCTCTGATACCTGTGCAACAGGTCTTTCCTGAGTTCAAGATTCTTGTTTGGGATTGGCATACTTTCAAACTTAATGCATTTTTCAGTAATGTTTTTGGACAAAAGATTTGCTAATTAAATCTTTCTTACGCATACCTCATTACACTATGTTAAATATTTTAAATGGCTTTATCTCTAATGATTTCTATAATCTGGTTAGCATAGTAGCTGGAATGTGGTGACTAGGGGCCTTTCACAGTAACTTAATTTGAAGCCTACTTGTGACAATATGATTTTCTTTTCATTTCATTTCATAATATTTTGTTCCAGGAAACTGCAAAGCATTCTACAGATTCATTCTCCAGGCTACCTTTGCCAACGTAATTTGTCCAGTCTGAAGAATTAATGCCCCCCCCCCCCCCCCCAAGCAACAATTGCCTTTTACGCAAAATCCCTACAGTGCAGAAGGAGGCCATTCAGCCCATCAAGCCTTCACCAACCCTCAGAGTGCCCTATCTAGGTCCACTCTGCCACTCTATCCCCATAACCCACCTAACCTTCAGACACTAAGGGGTAATTTAGCATGGCCAATCCACCTAACCTGCACATCTTTGGGCTGTGGGAGTGATAATTTATTAATTTGTTGATTCATTGGTGTCTTTAGGTACTGATTTTAGTGCATAGCAAGAGAATGGAATTATTCAAAAAGCCATGACTCTGAAAAGATGGACATAGTTTATTTATTATCAGAAACAATGAACTTTCAGGTCATGTCTGCAGAAATTCAGACATTTGTTTCAACGAGTGTTGCGTATAATGAATAAGCCATTGTATTCCAATGCATATAGTAATAAGAATGTGTCAAATAAGTAGTTACAGCAAGGTTGATGGCTCGCCATGGCGTGAGAATCCCCTCAAGTTGCCGCATGTGACGAATACCAGTCAATCTTAGTAATGGCTAATGTCTGATTTAAAAATTGTTTTCAGACACCTATTTGAACAAATCAGGAGGTCTCAGCTGAGAATTAGAAATCAATGAGAGTAAATGAGGGGTTAGACCATAGATAAGGATTCCCTTAAAAATAAGACCTCGTGGTCAAGGACTTGTTCCTGAGTTCCTACCTTCCTGAACTCTTGAATCATTCCATTCATTTGTGATTTCTTTGTTTTATGATTTTTAAAATATATTTTATTAAGGTATTTGAAAGTTTTTATTATAATAATAACAATGACATAAAGATGGTATAATAAACATTTCCATCCCATCCCAATCTTCACACACCCCAACCGTAAAACAACAATCCTCCCCCCCCCCCCCCCCCCTCCGGAATACCGGAATGTCTGCTGACATTTTAATTTTCCCCGGAAAGTCGACAAACGGCTGCCACCCCCGGGTGAACCCAACTATTGACCCTCTTACGGTAAACTTTATCTTCACGAGACTGAGAAACCCAGCCATGTCACTAACCCAGGTCTCTACACTCGGGGGCTTCGAGTCCCTCCACATTAATCAGATCTGTCTCCGGGCTACCAGGGAGGCAAAGGCCAAGACTTCAGCCTCTTTCGCTCCATGAACTCCCAGCTCTTCCGACACTCCAAAGATCGCTACCTCCAGACTTGGCACCACCATTTTTTTTTTTACTAATGTGGACATTGCTTTAGTAAAACGCTGCCAAAATCCTCTTAAGCTTCGGGCATGCCCAAAACATGTGGACATGATTTGCTGGACCTCCCTCGCACACCTGTCCTCTACCCTGAAAAACTTGCTCATCCGGGCCACTGTCATGTGGGCCTGGTGGACTCCCTTAAATTGCATCAGGCCAAGCTTGGCACATTAACCCTGCTTGGGGCATCTGCCCACAGACCCGCCTCTATCTCTCCTCCTCCCACTTGCACTTAAGCTCCTCCACTGGAGTTTCTTCCGCCTCCGAAAGCTCCTGGTAAATATCTGACATCTTCCTCTCTCCCACCCAGGTACTGGAGACTACTCTCTCTATCTCCCATGGCGGCAGCAGCGGGAAGGCCGGAGCCTGTTTTCTCAGGAAGTCTCGCACCTGCAAATATCTAAACCCATTTCCTGATGGCAATTCAAATTTATCCTCCAAGGCTTTCAAGCTGGGAAAGCTCCCATATATAAATAGACCCCCCATCCTTCGAATTCCTGCCCTTTGCCATCTCTGGAACCCACCATCCAGCCTACCCGGAACAAAATTATAAATTTGGGTCCAAACCAATGCTCCCTCCACTCTCGTATCTCTTCCATTGCCCCCAGATTCTGAGCCGCCACCACCGCTGGACCTGTGGCATATCGGGCTGGCAAGAATGGAAGAGGTACCATTCCAGTGCTCCCAAACTTGTCTTTGCATGACGCTGCTTCCATCTGCTCCCACGCCAAACACACACACACACACACACACACCCCCACCCCCCCCCCCCCCCCCCCACTACCCACTTCCTAATCATAGCTAGATTAGCTGCCCATTAGTAATTGCAGAAGTTCGGAAGCGCCAACACACCTTTCTCTCTCTTTTCCCCCCTGGCCCCAATTGCGCTCCAGCAACACTTTATTCACTCGTGGGGTTTTACCTGCCCACACAAAGCCCAAAATAACCTTATTCACCTGCTTGAAAAAGGCGTTTGGGATGAAGATGGGGAGGTACTGAAAGACTAACAGAAATCTGGGGAGGGCTGTCATTTTCACAGCCTGTACCCTCCCTGCCAGTGAAAGCGGGAGCATATCTCATTTCTTAAAATCCTCTTTCATTTGTTCTACCAGCCGGGATAGGTTTAACTTGTGCAGTGCCTCCCATTCCCGGGCCAACTGGATTCCCAGATACCGAAAGCTCTTTCTTACACTTCTAAGTGGCAGCTCTCCCAGTCTCCTCTCCTGTCCTCTTGCCTGGATTGCAAACATCTCACTTTTCCCCATGTTCAATTTATACCCCGAAAAATTGCCAAATTCCCTCGGGATTCGCATTATTTCCCCCATCCCCTCCAACGGGTCTGAAATATACAAGAGCAGGTCATCTGCGTAAAGCGAGACCCAGTGCTCCAGCCATTTCCAGTTCCTAGATGCTCTTAATGCCATGGCCAATGGCTCAATGGCCAGAGCAAACCGTAATTGGAAGAGGGGGAACCCTTGCCTCATCCCTCAGTCTAGTTTAAAATACCCCAACCTCAGCCAGTTCAGATGTACACTCGCTACTGTTGCCTGACAGAGCAACCGCACCCAGTCAATAAAGCCATCACCAAACCCAAACCTTCCCAGCGCCTCCCACAGGTAATTCACTCCACCCGATCAAAAGCCTTCTCCGCATCCATCGCTACCACCACCTCCACCTCTCCTTCTGAGGGCATCATAATAACATTTAAAAGCCTTCGAACATTGGCCTTGAATTGCCTGCCATTTACAAATCCCGTCTGTTCTTCCCCTATCACCCCCGGGACACAGTCCATTATCCTTGTGGCCAGTATCTTAGCCAGCAGTTTGGTGTCCACATTGAGTAGAGAAATTGGCCTGTATGACCCGCAATGTTCCGGATCCTTCTCCCGTTTCAGGATCAATGAAATCGAGGCCTGCAACATTGGGGGGAGGACTCCCTTCTCTCTTTCTTCATTAAATGTTTAAATGTCCTCACTAGCAGTGTGCTCAATATCTCTGAAAACTTCTTAGAATTCCACCGGGTAGCCGTCAGGCCCAAAGCCTAACCCGACTGCATGCTCTCCAGCCCCTTGATTATTTCCTCAACCTCAATTAGGGCTCCCAGCCCTTCCACCAGATCCTCATCTACCCTCGGAAATCTCAACTGATCAAAAAACTCCCCATCCCCTTCACCCCAGCCGAGGGTTTTGACTCATACGATTTACTATAAAAGTCCTTAAACACCTCATTCACCCCCACTGGGTCTAGGATAGTATTCCCGCCTCTACTCTTTACTCTTTACTTTCCCTATCTCCTTGGCCACCTTCCTTTTCCTGAGCTGGTGCGCTAACATTCTGCTTGCCTTATCCCTGCACTCCTAAATCACACACACACCCACCCCCCCCCCCCCCCCCCCCCACCCCCATGCCTTCCTCAACTGTTCCACCGCTTTCCCTGTGGTCAACAGCTCAAACTCCAGCTGTAACCTCCGCCGCTCCCTCAGTACCCCTGCGTCCAGGGCCTCAGAGTACCTCCTGTCCACCTGGAGTATCTCCTTAAACTATCCCCCTCAGCCCATTCCGTCTTTTCTCTCTGCCTGTATCCAGATTAATTCCCGTCTGACCACTGCCTTCAAAGCTTCCCAAACCTTTGCTGCAGAGACCTCCCCCGTATCATTTGCTTCTAGGTAGTTCTGGATGGACTTGTGAACCTGCCCACAGATCGCTTCATCTGCTAGCAACCCCACATCCAGTCTTCACAGTGGGCGTTGCCCTCTCTCCACACTAACCCGTAGATCCACCCAGTGCGGGGCATGATCCGACACTGCGATGGCTGAGTACTCCATATCCACCACACCCGGTATTAGCGCCCTGCTCGGAACCAAAAAGTCGATGTGAAAGTATACCTTGTGGACATATGAGAAAAAGGAAAACTCCTTCGCCTTTGGCCGTGCAAACCTCCATGGGTCTACTCCACCCATTTGTTCCATAAACCCCTTCAATTCCTTTGCCGCGGCCGGCCTCCTCCCTGTCCTAGGTTTTGACCAGTCCAATTCTGGATCAATGACTTGTTGTAACCTGTTTATGGGAGGAGATTATAAGTCTGGGATCTTTCTAACACCCACCTCATAAATTCCACACCATCCCAATTTGGAGCATATATGTTCACGAATACCACCCACACATCCTCCAGCTTCCCACTCTTTTTCCCCCCCCCCCCTTGTCTGACACGATTCTCCCTGCCTCGAATGCCACTCGTTTATTGATCAAGTTCGCTGTTCCCCTGGTCTGAGTCCAGCCCGCAGTTGAATACTTGGCCAACCCACCCCTTTCTCAATCTCGTCTTGTTTATAACCTTTAGGTGTGTCTCTTGTAGCATTGCCGTGTCCGCCTTCAGCCCCCTCACGCGAGGGTCAACACGCGAGCCCTCTTGATCAACCCATTCAACCCTCTGACGTTCCATGTAATCAGCCTGGTCAGGTGGCTTCCTGCACGCCGCCCCCTCCCACCCCCCCCCCCCCCCCCCCCCCCCCCCCCCAACCTTCTGACTAGACATCAGCCTCCAGCTTGCGCCCTCCGCCTTGTTGAGCCTCCCAGTAACAGTTCCTCACCAGCTTAATACCTACTCGCCCCCTAATGTGCTTCTGTGAATCAGCTGACCCATGCTGACGTGATAGCGCCTGCTCATGGCACCAAGCAGCCTGACTCCTCATTGTTCTCTTCCCCTCTCCCCCCACTTGGACAAACATATTAAAAGCATCATATTCCCCAGTACAAACATCAGGAAAAAAACAGTGAAGAAACAACCACTTTAGGAAAAATAACACCCAAAAACCGAACCAGCCCCTAAGACCACCCGCTCTCTAACCAACTCCCTGCAAGACAAAGTTAACTTGAGCCATCAATACAGCCCCTTATTACACATAACACTACTTATATAACCCAGCACAACAAATCGCCACCACTGTATTCTCCAAGGCTTCAGTGTCTTTTAGTTCGTCTCCAGCCTTTTTTCTTTAATAAAAGTCCATACTTTGTCTGATGGTTAAAAGTAGAAGTCCTGTACCTCGTGTGACCTACAGATCAGGTTGGGTACAACATCCTGAACTTCACCCCCTTCTTAAAAGGACCGTTTTTGCCCGATTAAACCCAGCTAGCCTCTTGGCCAAATCCGTGCCCAGGTCCTGATCAAGGCGCAGCTCCCTTCCTTCTTGGCCCACTGCAGAACTTGTTCCTTGTCCAGGAATCAGGGAAAGCATACCACCATCACCCTTGGCGGCTCATTCGCTCGGGGCTTCTTCGTGAGGGCTCTGCGCTCTATCCACTTCCAGGGGCTGAGGTAACGCCACCGCCCCCATCAACTTCTCCATCATGTCCGTCACATAAGCCCTCGCATCTGATCCCTCATTACCTCCAGGGAGGCTGACAATTCTAAGATTTTTGCCTCCTGGACCTGTTCTCCAGGTCCTCTAGCTTCTCCTCCATTCTTTTCTGGCGGTTGTTCATCTTCTCCACCTTGGTCTCCAGCACGGTTACATATGCCTTGCGCTCGGACACCTTTTTCTCCACCTCCTGGATCACTCTTCTGTAGGTCTCTTGATTCTGCACAACTTGATCAATTGAAGCCTTAACCAGGTCCAGCGTGTCCTTCTTCAGCTTGGCGAAGCAATCTTCGAAAAACTTCACCAGCTGCTCCGTCGACCACTGTGCCGTCTCCCCGCAGCCCTTACACTCCTCCATGCTTTTCCGTGTTACCGTCTCTGCTCGCGTCTTCCTTGTAGGACTTTGTCTTCTCACACGGCCACCTCTGGTCCAATTCTCCATACACCGGGGGGGGGGGCTTGTCCTCACTGCCTCACTCTTCACCGATTTATCCCATAAAATCTGGGGGGAAAAAACAGGAGAAAATTGTCCAAAGTTCCGTCACACGTGGGAGCCATCAAATGTGCGACCTACTCCTCCATGGCCGCCACCGGAAGTCTCTTTGTTTTATGATTAATGAACTCTGCCATGTATTTAAGGATTTTGTGTAAGTTTTGATTCCGTTCTTATGCAAGTGTGTTAAAGTTGCATTTTGGACACCTCCAATCAACTGGACAATCGTCTCTTATTAGAATATCTTCTATTAGAATAAGAGATTTTACAGAGAGGAAACTAGAGGAAACCCACGCAGACACTGGGAGGACGTGCAAACTTCAGTCACCCAAGGCCGGAATTGAACACGGGTCCCTGGCGCTGTGAGGTAGCAGTGCTAACCACTGCCACCATGTCTTTGCTACATGCTCCAATGATCTCTTGCAAAATTATTGCTGGGGGCCTACATTTTCTGACCCGTTTTTAAAAATAAAAAATCTTCAACTATACTCTGCCTTCTGATTGGTTTTTCATGACTTGGCTTGATGTCGTCCTCCTTTTACTATCGGAACTAATCCTCCCCTGCCCGTGTTTTCAAAATTAGTACCCTGGAATATTTATTTCTTACCCTTGGTCACTTTGCTACCATAGATTAGGTCTAAACTAGTCATTTTTAAAAATGTATTTTATTACAAATGTATAAAAATAACATGCATAACAGCAACCTCGCAATCCATACTTTGTATAGCTTCCCCCCCCTTTTTACCCCCATCCTCCCTCCCCGTCTCCATCCCCCAAGCCGAACAGTTCCTTAAACATTGTCATGAACAACATCCACCATCAACTAGAATTTGATTTTTATAACCGGAGAAAGTCATGCCCATCCCCCAGCCAGGCCGCCACCCCAGTGGCATATCTGATGTACCGTCAATGACCACGAGATGAGAATGGTGAAACTATTGAGGTTTTATTGCACAAGATGCTGTGCCTCCTGCAGCTGGAACCAGAATGGGAGCAGCACAGGAGAGCATACACTTTTATACGCTGCCTGCTGGGAGGAGCCAGCAGGCTGGGATTTACTGTGATACCTGTAATACAGTGGCAATACCGTAATACATGCAATGTATTACTAGTGGTGTTTACCACATTCACCCCCTGTTTTAAAAAAAAAAAGGTCTGGCGGGGGTGAAGAAAAACATTACAGATTGAGTCTGTCAGGAGTTCTGACCCTCTGCTGCGATCGCCTCAGTCCTGGTGGTGATGTGGGCGCCGCCGTGGTCACCTGCGACTCCAGGAGCGTTTTGTCCTCTACTTCGTCACCCCTTAGTGGATCCAGTGAGGGACGTATCCTGCTGGGATGGGGGCTGTGATGAGGTTCGCTGGTGGGAGGGGGGTGGCATGGGGGTGAATGAGGAAACCTGGGGGGGGGGGGGGGGGGGGGAGGAGCGGTGTCAGGTCAGGGGTTGTGGTTGGGTACCCAGCAGGTGCCATTGTCCCAGAGGGAGACTGTGTCCTGTTGCCCGTCGGGGTGTGCCACGTAGGCGTACTGTGGGTTTGCATGGAGGAGGGGGGCTTTCTCAACCGAGGGATCCGATTTATGGCCCCGCACATGCTTCCGGAGGAGGACAGGTCCAGGAACTGTCAGCCATGTTGGGAGCGAGACCCTGCAGGTGGACCTCCTAGGGAAGGCTAGACCATCCTGTTCTCCCTCTCCACCTGCCCGTTTCGCCGGGGGTTGTAGTTGGTCATCCTGCTTAAGGTGATGCCCTTGCTGCGCAGGAGCTGATGCAGCTCATCACTCATGAAGGAGGATCCCCGATCGCTGTGGATGTAGGTGGGGAAACCGAACAGGATGAAAATGCTGTGCAGGGCTTTGATGACTGTGGCAGAAGTCATGTCAGGGCATGGGATGGCAAAAGGGAACCGGTCGGTGGAGGGGAGGGGCCCTTTGAAGTCAATGCTGAGGCGCTCAAAGGGGCGGGAGGCCTTCACCAGCTGTGCTCTATCTAGCCGGTAGAAGTGCGGCTTGCACTCTACGCAGACTTGGCAGTCTCTGGTTACGCTCCTGATCTCCTCAATGCAATAGGGCAAGTTGCGGGCCTTGACAAAATGAAAGAACCGGGTGACCCCCGGGTGGCAGAGGTCATAGTGGAGAGCCCGGAGTCGGTCCACTTGTGCGCTGGCACATGTACCGCGCGATAGGGCATCAGGGGACTCTTGTCATTTTTGATCTTGCCCTGCTGCGTATTGTTAAACATCAAGGCAACCGACCGTTGGTCAGTGTGGAGAGTGGATCTCCTGCCGGCCAATGTCACACAGCTTCCACAATGGCTTGGGCCTCCTTTTCGACAGAGGAGTGCCGAATTTCAGGGGCATGGAGGATGCAGGAAAAGAAAGCCACAGGCCTGCCTGCCTGGTTGAGGGTGGAGGCCAGAGCTACGTCCGAAGCATCGCTCTCCACCTGAAAGGGGAGGGACTCGTCGACTGCGTGCATTGTGGCCTTGGCGATGTCTGTCTTGATGTGGTTAAAGGCTTGGCGGGCCTCAGCCATCAGGGAAAAAACTGTGGACTTGATGAGTGGGCGGCCTTGTCCGCATAATTAGGGACCCACTGGGCCTAATACGCGAAAAACCCCAGGCATCGTTTCAGGGCCTTGGGGCAGTGGGGGAGAGAGAGTTCCAGGAGGGGGCGCTCGGGGTCGGGCCCTAGGACTCCATTTTCCACTATGTAGCCAAGCTAAGCAGTTGGTGTGGAAAATGTATTTCTCCTTATTGAGGTTAAGGAGTTTGGTGGAATGGAGGAATTTTTGGAGGTTTGCGTCGTGGTCCTGCTGATCATTGCTGCAGATGGTGACATTATCTAGATACGGGAAAGTGGCCCGCAGCCTGTACTGGTCAACCATTTGGTCCATCTCTCGCTGGAAGACCGAGACTCCATTGGTGACACCGAAGGGAACTCGAAGGAAGTGATAGAGGCAACCATCTGCTTTGAAGGCAGTTGGTCCTCTGGCGGATGGGGAGCTAGTGGTAGGCGGACTTCAAGTCTACTGTGGAGAAGACTCGATACTGCGCAATCTGATTAACCATGTTAGATATGCATGGGAGGGGGTACGCTTCGAGCTGCGTGTACCGGTTGATAGTCTGACTGTAGTCGATGACCATCCTGTGCTTCTCCCCAATCTTCACTACCACCACTTGAGCTCTCCAGGAGCTGTTACTGGCCTCAATGATCCCCTCCCACAGAAGCCTAATGTCCACCCCCACAATTTTGGACAACGTTCCAAACACCACTTTCTCGTAACCCTCCAGCTTCTCACAACCCGAGAACATGTGCGTATGATTCGCCAGCCCCCGCCCATACTTCTCACACTCGTCGACCACACCTTGAAAGAGTCCAAGAATCCACTCATCTTTGCCCAAATACATGCACCTTATGCACTACCTTGAACTGAATCAAGCTCTTCCGCGCCCAAGATGAGGTAGAGTTCACCCTCCGCAGCACGTCACACAGACCCCAGTCTATTTGCTCCACCCCCACCCCCCAAAAACGCTTCCTTCCATTTGCACTGGGTCACCACTTGCAGACCATCCATCACCCCCCAGCTTAAATCTATGGTTCCCACACAGTGGCATCAATAGCGCCATCCCCTCCAGTTCAAGTACCTCCTGACCGTCTACCGTACCATCGGGTTCCCTGTATACTTTTCCGGAGCTCCCGACAATGGAGCCATCACCATGGCCCTCAAGCTGGATCCCCCACAGGAGTCCTCCTCCATCCTAACCTACTCTGCCCCAACACCATCGCCGCATGCTCATTGCCCAATGATAGGGTAGCAGGTTTGGAAGTGCCGACCCCCTTTCAGCCTGTGCCTCTGTAACAGGGCCCTCTTTACCCTTGGCACCTTCCCGCCCATACAAACTTTGAGATCACCGTCTTCGATTTCCAAAAGAAGGCTTTCGGGAGAAAGATTGGGAGGGTCTGGAAAATGAACAGGAACCTTGGCAGCACATTCATTTTCGGAACCTGCACCCTCCCTGCCAGTGTCAGGTTTATTGTATCCCATCTCTTACAATCTCCCCCCCCCACCCCCATCTCCTCCACCAACGTTGTCAAATTCCACTTGTTTATCATAGCCCACTCCCTCATCTGGATCCCCAAGTACCTGAACCTTTCCCTAGCTACCTTAAATGGCAACATCTCCAAATTGGCCCCCTCACCCCACCACATTCACCAGAAAGAAACCTCTCCGGTATTCACATGATCCTACGCATACTATCCAGCGGGTCCGACACAAACAACAGATCGTCCGTGTACAGCGACACCTGATGCTCCCTGCTCCCCCTTACAGTTGCCATCACCAAGGGCTCAAACGCCAGCACAAACAACAATGGCAACAACAGACCCCCCTGTCTCGTACCTCATGCAGCCCAAAACTCCCTAAACTCATCCCATTCTTAACTACGCTTGCCACTGTAGAACATAGAACAGAACATACAATGCAGAAGGAGGCCATTCGGCCCATTGAGTCTGCACCGACCCACTTCAGCCCTCACTTCCATCCCATCCCCGCAACCCAATAACCCCTCCCAGGGTTTATGCCCCAGGGGTTTTACCCATATACCCCTGGTATATGTACCAGCGCTACATATAACATACACACCCACGCCAGGAACTTAGGGCAAACCCAAGCCCCCCCAAGGTCTCAAATAAATACCTCCATTCCACCTGATCAAAAGGCTTCTCTGCATTCATGAAGACAATATCTTCGGCACCTCCCCACCGACAGCGTTATAACCACATTTAACTGCCTCCAGATATTACTGGAGAGCTGCCTGACTTCCATGAAACTTGTTTGGTTCTCCGCCACTACCCCGGCACACATCCTTCCCACCACCAACTTGAGCAACACCTTCATGTCAGTGTTAAACAATGAAATGGGATCGCTTCTCGGCCTTTTGGCTAAGATCGAGCGTAGATTGAGCCTTTTGGCTCAGATCTGGTATGTCTCTCTTGTGGGGACCATGAATTGGATTCAATTTGAATTGGTTTTTGGAGCAGGCAAGGAGCTGGATTGGGGGTTCGCCTCTGATCCATACTCTGAGCCCTGGCTTTGTAACTAAGATAAAGTAATTTTAAAAAACAATTAAATGGGTTTGAATGACCCACATGCTAATGGATCCTTCCCGTTTTTCAGGATTTGCATGATTGCCTACGATAGTGTCTCTGGTAGCTCCCCCTTCTCCAATGTCTCACTAACCGTCCCCAACAGTTGCAGTTGCAAAAGCTTTATGGAACTCTGCCGGAAAGCCACCTGGCCCAGGAGCCTTCCCCTGACTTCACCCCCTTAATGCTGTCAATCACTGCCTTCAGCCCCAGTGGTTCCTCCAGTACCTGCCTCCTCTCTTCCTCCAACCTTGGAAACTCCAATCTATTCAGGAACCGTCCCATATCCCCTTCCTCCACCCGGCTCTGCCCTGTGTAACTTTTCATTGTACCCCCAGAACTCTTCATTTAACTCCACCGCCTCTGACACCACTTCCACCCCCCCCACCCCAAAAACTCCTTTCTCGGCTTTAAAATTTCCCTGGACGCAGCCCGCCTCCTGAGCTGATGGGCCAGAACGCTGCTCACCTTCTCCCCATATTCAAATTAACAGCCCCACTGCCCTCGCCGTCCTCAAGCTATCAAACTGCCCCTGCAACCTCTTCCTCTCCGCCAGCAACTCTTAGTGGTGGGCCTCTGATAATCTCCTGTCCACCTCGACTATCTCAATGAACAGCCATCCATGCTCCTCCATCCTGTCCCTGTGTACATTGAATGAGATAATCTCCTCTCGGACCACTGCTTTAACGCCTCCCAGAATATTGCCACGAACACCTCCCCATTCTGACTTCCACATACTCCCCGATCGCTGACCTCATATTTTCACAGACCCCCTTGTCCGCCAACAACCCAAATCCAACCTTCTTCCCGGCCTCTGCACTGCCCCTCGCTGAGCCACACTTCCAGCCAATGTGGCGCGTGATCGGATATTCTAATTCCCCCATACTCCGTCACCACCACCCCACTCACCACAAAGAACTCAATTCTCGAGTACACCTTGTACACCTGTGAGAAGGAGGAGTACTCCCACTACCCTGAGTTCTTAAACCTCCATGGATCAACCATTCCCATCTGCTTCATAAACCCTTCCAACTCCTTCACCATCCTCAACCTTCCCATTGACTTGGGGCTCTCCATCCATAATCAATTGGTGCGTATCCCGATCCAGGAACGCTCCCTACAAACCCTTCACAAACCTCACATCATCCCAATTTGGCGCATACACATTAACTAGCACCACTGGCATCCCCTCCAGCACCCCACTTACTATCACGTATATCCCCCCCTGCCCCCTACTATCACATATATCCCCCCGCCCCCCCCCCCCTCCATCCCGTACCTTTGCCCCCACAAACCCCTTTCTTTTGTTCAATAAAATGGCCACACCCCGTGACTTTGTTTCAAACCCCAAGCGGAATACCTGCCCACCCATCCCTTCCTCAACCTAACCTGGTCCTTCAGTCGGAGGTCGTCTCCTGTATGAGGATCACCACTGCCTTCAAACTCTTCAGATGCACAAAAACCCGGGACCTCTTAAACAACCAATATAACCTCCGCACATTCCACATTCCAATTCTTACCGGAGGCTTACGCCTCCACACCCCTCTATCGTCTGCCATCATCCCTCTCTGGCTCTGCCTCCTCTAATACCACCCTAAATCGGGCCCTTCCAAGATGGCCCCCGTCTTTGTACATGACCATGCTCAATCTCCCCCTGCCACATCGTAATCTTCTCTCCCTCCCCGCACCTGGCTACCTCTGCCACCCTCCTCACTCACCTCCGTTCACCAGCATTACCTGCCAGCATGGTAGCTTCCCCCCCCCCCCCCCCCCCCCAAAAGACAAAAAACAACCAAAGTCACATTCCACTCCCTCCAAAAAACAATACAACACATGACGGGGCGGTGAGGGGAATGGCTACCCCCATACAAAGTAAAACTCCCCAAAATCCAATATACAATAGCATCAACAAACAAAAGGAAAAAAACACCCCACCCTCTGGCAACATACAAGACCCATATCCTCCAACCTTTACAGATTCAGCTCCTCCATCCCACACCAACACGGTTCGCCCCCAGTTTATGGTCCCTTATAAAGTCATTAACCTCTTCTGGCGTTTCAGAATAGTACAACCGGCTTTTGAATGTGACCCACCATTTTGCCAGGTACAACACGCTAAACTGAATCTTCCTTCAGTACAACAATGTCTTGGCTCTGCTTTCAGGGACACAGTCTGGTCGCCCTAGTCAGACACCACCGTCTCCACCTCTCAGATCTTCGCCCCTTGTGCCTCCAGGTACTACTGCTCCCTCCATTTTAAAAAAAATAATTTTATTCAAAATTTTCATAAAATATCAACAACAAAAAGTAACAATTTTTTACAAAGAACAGAAAAAAAAACAGTACTGCCACCCGCGCATACACAAAGGAAGAGGTAAATTAACACCCGCCATTCGCACAAAACACGCGCCCGCCCCTTCGACAAACCCCCCCCGTGTATACATAGGGAAAGAAATAAATCAACGCCCGCCATTAGCATAGAAGGACTATGCCCGTCCTTTCGGTCCAAAACAACAAAACAACCCCCCCACCCCCCCGGGCTGCTGCTGCTACTGGCCTTTTCCTATCGTTCTGCCAGGAAATCCAGAAATGGCTGCCACCTCCTGAAAAACCCCTGCACTGATCCCCTTAGGGCAAATTTCACCCTCTCCAATTTAATAAACCCCGCCATATCGTTGATCCAGGCCTCCACGCTTGGGGGCCTCGCATCCTTCCACTGAAGAAGAATCCTCCACTGGGCTACTAGGGACGCAAAGGCCAGAACACCGGCCTCTTTCGCCTCCTGCACTCCCGGCTCTACTGCAACCCCAAATATTGTGAGCCCCCAGCCCGGATTGACCCTGGATCCTATCACCCTCGACACCGTCCTTGCTACGCCTTTCCAAAATTCCCCCAGCGCTGGGTATGCCCAGAACATATGGGCATGATTTGCTGGGCTCCCTGAGCACCTGATACACCTGTCCTCACTCCCGAAGAACCGACTCATCCTTGTCCCAGTCATGTGAGCCCTATGCAGCACCTTAAACTGTATGAGGCCAAGCCTCGCACAAGAAGAGGAGGAGTTCAGCCTCCCCAGGGCAACCGCCCACGTCGCCTCCTCTATCTCCTCACCCAGCTCCTCCTCCCATTTACCCTTCAGCTCCTCGACCGAGGCCTCATCCATCTCCTGCATCACCTGGTACGCTGCCGGGATCCTCCCCTCACCAACCCACACCCCCGAGAGCACCCTGTCCTGGAGCCTACGCGGCGGCAGCAGAGGAAATTCCGCCACCTGCTGCCTGACAAACGCCCTTACCTGCATGTACCTAAAGGCGCTCCCCGGGGGGAGCCTGAACTTCCCCTCCAGCGCACCCAGGCTCGCAAACTGCCCGTCTTCAAACAGGTCCCTCAACCTCCTGATACCTGCCCTGTGCCAACTCAGGAATCCGCCATCAATTCTCCCCGGGACAAACCGATGGTTCCCCCCTATCGGGGCCCCCATCGAGGCCCCCACCTCCCCCCTGTGCCGTCTCCATTGCCCCCAAAGTTTGAGGGTAGCTGCCACCACCGGACTTGTGGTATACCTTGTTGGAGGGAGCGGCAGCGGCGCCGTTACCAGCGCCTCTAGGCTCGTGCCCACACAGGACGCCATCTCCATCCTCTTCCATGCTGCCCCCTCCACCTCCATCACCCATTTACGCACCATTGCTGCATTGGCAGCCCAATAGTACCCACAGAGGTTGGGCAGCGCCAGCCCCCCCATCTCTGCCCCGCACCAAGAACACCCTTCTCACCCTTGGGGTCCCGTGTGCCCACACAAACCCTGTAATGCTCTTGTTAACCCACCTGAAAAAGGCTTTCGGGATAAGGATGGGGCGGCACTGGAACAGGAACAGAAACCTCGGGAGCACCGTCATCTTGACTGACTGTACCCTACCTGCCAGAGACAGCGGCAGCATGTCCCACCTCATAAACTCCTCCCCCATTTGCTCCACCAACCTTGTGAGGTTAAGCTTATGCAAGGCCCCCCAGCTGCTGGCCACCTGGACCCCCAAGTACCTGAAGCTCCTCACCGCCCTTTTCAGTGGGAGCCTGCCAATCCCCCCTCCTGATCCCCTGGGTGTACCACAAACAGCTCGCTCTTCCCCAAGTTGAGCTTGTATCCTGAGAAATTCCCGGAGAATCCCCATCACCTCCGGCATTCCCCCCACCGGGTCCGCCACATACAACAATAGGTCATCCGCATAGAGCGACACTCGGTGCTCCTCCCCACCCCGGACCAGCCCCCTCCAATTCCCTGACTCCCTCAGCGCCATAGCCAGGGGTTCAATTGCCAGCGCAAAGAGCAGGGGGGACAAGGGACACCCCTGCCTCATCCCCCGGAATAGCCGAAAATACTCCGACCTCCTCCTATTCGTGGCCACGCTTGCCATCGGGGCCTCATACAACAGCCTCATCCAACTAACAAACCCCTCCCCAAACCCGAACCTTTCCAACACCTCCCACAAGTACCCCCACTCAACCCTATCAAAGGCCTTCTCCGCGTCCAGCGCCACCACAATCTCCGCCTCCCCTTCTACCGCCGGCATCATTATAACGTTCAAGAGCTTACTTATGTTGGTGTTCAGCTGCCTCCCCTTCACAAACCCCGTTTGATCCTCGTGGATCACCTGTGGCACACAGTCCTCTATCCTCACGGCTAAGATCTTTGCCAACAGCTTGGCGTCCACATTCAAAAGTGAGATCGGCCTGTATGACCCACACTGCAGGGGATCCTTGTCTCGCTTAAGAATCAGGGAGATCAGCGCCCGAGACATCGTCGGGGGTAAAGCCCCCCTTCCCTTGCCTCGTTAAAGGTCCTAACCAACAGGGAACCCAATAGGTCTGCATACTTCTTGTAAAATTCAGCCGGGAACCCATCCGGTCCCGGCTCCTTCCCCGACTGCATGCTGCCTATCCCTTTGACCAGCTCCTCCGGCTCAACCGGTGCCCCCAGTTCCTCTACCTGCCCCTCCTCCACCCTCGGGAAGCTCAGCCGGTCCAAAACGCGCCCCATCCCCCCCTCCTCCGCCGGGGGTTCGGACCGATACAGTTTCTCATAAAAGTCCCTGAAGACCCCATTAATGTCTACCCCTCTTTGCACCACATTTCCTCCCCGATCCTTAACTCCACCGATCTCCCTAGCCGCATCCCGCGTACGGAGCTGGTGTGCCAGCATCCTGCTCACCTTCTCCCCATATTCGTACACCGCACCCTGTGCCTTCCTCCACTGAGCTTCCGCCTTTCTGATGGTCAACAAGTCGAACTCAGCCTGGAGGCTGCGCCACTCCCTCAGCAATACCTCCTCCGGGGCCTCCGCGTATCTCCTGTCCACCCTCACCATCTCCCCTACCAATCTCTCCCTCTCTCTCTGCTGCCTTCTCTCCCTGTGGGCTCAAATGGAGATCAACTCCCCCCTAACCACCGCCTTCAGCGCCTCCCAGACCGTCTCCACTCGGACCTCCCCATTGTCATTGGCCTCAGGTACTTCTCAATACATCCTTGAACCCTTCCCCCCACCTCCTCGTCCACCAGCAGCCCCACCTCCAAGCGCCAAAGCGGGCGCTGGTCTCTCTCCTCCCCCAGCTCGAGGTCCACCCAGTGCGGGGCATGGTCGGAAATGGCTATCGCCGAAAACTCAGCATCCTCCACCCTCGCAATCAACGCCCTACTCAAAACAAAGAAGTCGATCCAGGAATAGGCCTTATGCACATGGGAGAAGTATGAAAATTCCCTGGCCCTCGGCTTCGCAAACCTCCATGGATCCACCCCTCCCATCTGGTCTACTGCTCCCTCCATGGCCTTCGACCAGTCACCGTGCATCTTCTTCCTTTGCTGTCGAAATTCATCTTTGATGAAGGCCATCAACTGTTCCATCTGGGCCTTCCCCCTCCTCCATTTTCACAATTATACAGCGCCACAGGTCCCCTCCAGTTCCTTAGCCAGGTCTTTGACTGTCTTTTGCCGGGTCTGGTAGCCAGTAGATCAATCTTGGGAGAACCTCTCCCACTACACCGTCAGCACCACCTTCCTGCCGGAGCTACATGACCAATGGGTATAAAGTTCCCAAGCTAAAGCCATCGAGCTGGAGCTGCCCTGTGCGGAGTGTGATCACTCACTCTGTGGTTGCCACAGAAAGAAACCATTTATTTCTTTGTGCCACCAGTTCATCTATCTTTTCTTTAAATTTAAAGTGCCCAATTCTTTTTTTCCCCAATTAAGGGGAAATTTACTGTGGCCTATCCACCTACCAGCAGATCTTTGGGTTATGGGGATGAAACTCCACGCGGACAGTGACCCGGGGCCGGGATCGAACCTGGGAACACAGTGCCAATAGGCAGCAGTGCTAACCACTGCACCACTGTGCCACCTGATTAGTTCATCTATCTTACTGTGAATGCTTCACTTACTCAATTTTTTTGCAACTATTCATTGCATGGACTTTTGATTCAGTGATGCATTTTTACTGTTTAAACTCTATCTCGCCCTGTCCCACTCTGCTTGTCACTACACTGCTGTACTGCCTCAGTCTTGGATTTCTAAACCTCCCTTCATTTGATTCCTTCTGTTCTTGCTCTCCTTCACCCACCCTTGCCCCAACCCCACCCCCATTGCTCTACTTATGCAATTCACCAGGACAATTACCTCAACCTGGTTTAAGTGGAGCCGTTATATACACAGTAGCACAATATATACTCAATGGTTAGCACTTGTTGCTTCACAGCACCAGGGTCCCAGGTTCGATTCCCAGCTTGAGTCACTGTGCACAGTCTGCACGTTCTCCCCGTGTCTGCGTGGGTTTCCTCCCGGTGCTCCGGTTTCCTCCCACAAGTCCTGAAAGACGTGCTGTTAGGTGAATTGGACATTCTGAATTCTCCCTCAGTGTACCCGAACAGGCAGAATGTGGTGACTAGGGGCTTTTCATAGTAACTTCATTGCAGTGTTAATGTAATAAAGATTGTTAAATTAAGATTCTAATTAAAAGTTCCCTCTTTGTGCAGTTCTGGTGCCTGTATTAAAACTTTCCACATTCCTTAATTTTCTAATCTCTGTACCATATGCTAAGTGGTGTTGTAGCTGATTTAACAATCCAGAGACTATTACCTTTTGAATATCTATATTTTTAATTTGCACCTACTGTCATGTGACAGTACCTTTAAGAAATGGGTGTTTATAAAATAGCTGTAGTGGATGCAATCTGATTCATTAGAACTGGCAAAAATTCAGTTACAGATTAAACAACTGGAACATGAGAAAGAATTAAAGCAGCTTGAATATGCAATGCGGGACAAAGAAAAAGAGAGAGAGGAAAGAGAAAGGGAGATACAGATCAGGGAAAAAGAAAAGGAGAGAGAACAAAGAAACAAAGAAAGAATAGCCCTAGCAGAATAAAAAGAATGATAAAGGGAAAAAGAGAGAGAGTTTGAACTTCAGAAAATGGCCATGAAACATGACAGTCAGCTAAAATTGGCAGATGTAAAGGGAAACGTACAGTTGGAGGATAGTGATGAGGATAAAGAGAAAGAGCGCCATAGTCAAAGGCTTGGTGGGGATCTATTTAAATATGTCCAAGCATTGCCCAGATTTGATGAGAAGGAGGTAGAAGCCTTTTTCATTTCATTTGAGAAGGTGGCTAATCAAATGAAATGGCCACTGGACATGTGGGTATTACTGATTCAAACAAAGCTGGTAGGTAGGGCTAGTGAAGTGTTTGCATCACTATCAGTGGAGGTATCTAGGACTTATGAGGAGGTGAAAAAATCCAGCTGAGGTGCATATGAACTTGTGCCTGAAGCTTACAGACAAAGGTTGAGAAATTTAAGGAAAGAACATGGTCAAACATACATGGAATTTGAAAGGCTCAAACAGAGTAATTTTGATAGGTGGATAAGGGCTTTGAAAATAAAGCAAACGTATGAAGTTCTCAGAGAAAAAATACTTTTGGAGGAGTTTAAAAATTCAATTCCTATGTAGTGAGAAGAGCAGAGGGTTAAAACTGTGAGGTTAGCAGCGGGAATGGCAGATGATTATGAATTAGTTCATAAATCAAAGCTTGGTTTCCGGCATCCGTTTCAGCCTGTGAGGGATAGAAACTGGGGAAAAGAGAAATACTCAAGTGGTAAAGATAAAGGAGATGTGATGGGACATAATAAGGACAGTGTACCTCAGATTAAAAAAGAAATCCAGAAGGGTGGAAGAGAAATGAAAAGTTTCAAATATTTTCACTGAAATAAACTAGGCCATGTAAAGTCACACTGCTGGTGGTTGAAGAAAAGCACTGGGAAAGCTGATGTGGTAAAACAGGATAAGACAGTGGGGTTTGTTAAAGTGGTAAAGGAAAGCCCAAGTGAAGCGAAGGAGGTGCCAAAGATTATACAGCCTGATCAAGAGGTGATTGATAAGAAGGTGCCAGATCTCTTTAAAGAATTTACTTGCATGGGTAAAATTTACTCGTGTACCAGAAGGAGCAGGTAAAGAAGTCACAATTTTAAGAGATACAGGAACTAGTCAATCTTTAATGGTAAGAGATGAGGATTTATGTAGTTTAGGAAGAATATTGCCAGAAAAGGTGGTGGTATGTGGAATTCAGAGTGAGAAGAGTAGTGTTCCATTATATAAGGTAAGGTTGGAAAGTCTGGTGAAGTGGGAGTAGAATTCACCTAAAATGGTGTCCAGCAAGGGATGCTGGGAAAAGTGGTCAAGGGTATGGACAAGCAAGCTACAGGCAGATCAAATAAAACTACAGGAAAAGGCTTTGCAGACTTCAAACAAATTCACAGTTTGGTGCAAATAACATAAGTAAAGGGCTATCTCCAGGCCACGAACAGGATCAATAGAATTGTCTTGTTAATCACAATTGTTTACCAGACACAGCGGCACATAACTTCCTCATTTGGAAGGGTCTACATGTTTCCAACACTTTCAAGTATGGCCACTGAGTACCCACCCCACAAGTGATGTGGCAGCCCCTGATTGGATTTCATCGATCAGGCTTATTGAGCCCTGATCAATTGACAAATGACCCAGAGACCGGCCACCGAAAGAGTCATGAAATTCAAACAACATAAGTTACTGCACAGATTCATTCTTTCTCTTGAGCAGCAGTAACTAACAATGGTGACTTCCACCGACTGATGAAGGAGATCATCCACACTACCAACAGAAGGAAGACCAGTGCCAGAAGAGAACCAGATTGATAACCAACTAACAAAGAACCAGAAGACTGGAACTACTGATAACAGGCCTGCATCTGCTCTGTACTTGTCAGTCACTGCCAAGTTAAGTTAAGATCTTGGAACCATTGGGGGTGTGTGATTGAATAACCATAACCATTGTGTGCGTGTGAATAAATATTGTTCTGTTTTATAAACTGAGTCTCATAGTCATTTGTCCGCCGTATACAACTTAAAATACACTGTGGTTTAGAAAAGGCAACAAGGAGTAATAGAGAAACTATCTTGTCCAGGAATACAGTTTATCTTGGGTAATGATATAGCTGGATCGCAGGTGGGAGTGATGCCTACCAGTGGAAAATCAGACAACTGAAGTGTTGAAGGACTAATATCCTGGATGTTTCCAGATTATGTAGTAGCAAGGTCGCAAAGTCACGGGTTAAGACAAGAGGAGAAATCAAAGAGTGAAGATAAAGTTGAAGTTCAATTATCAGAAACGATTTTTGATCAGATGGTTGAAAAAGAACAAGGACAGGATTTTAGGTTCAACAGGATGAGGCGGATATTTTTAGTTCAGGAAAATTGACTGAGTTACAACAGAAAGATATAGAAATAAAACGGATGTAACAGAAAGCATACACGGAAGAGGAATCTGCGTGTATATCAGAGTGTTATTACCGTGAAAATTATATCTTGATGAGAAAATGGAGACCTTTACATATGCAGGCAGAAAAAAAGTGGGCAGAAGTTCATCAAGTGATATTGCCGGTAGGGTATAGAAAGGAGGTGTTGCGAGTAGCACATGAGGTACCAGTGGGAGGTCATTTGGGTGTAAGTAAAACTCAACCTAAAATACAAAAACATTTTTATTGGCCTGGACTACTTAAAGATTTAGTTAAATTTTATCGATCATGTCACACGTCAAGTGACAGGGAAACCTCAAGCAATGATAAAATCAGTGCCCTTAATACCCATTCCAGCATTTGAGGAACCTTTTACAAGTGTCTAAATTGATTGCGTTGGACCGCTTCCTAAAACAAAAAGTGGGAATCAATATCTTTTGACTATAATGGATGTGTCTACTAGGTTTCCAGAGGCCATTCCAGTACGTAATATTACAGCTAAAAAGATTGTGGAGATGTTACTTAAATTCTTTACCAGATATGGACTACCCACAGAAATATAATCTGATCAAGGATCAAATTTTACCTCAAAGTTATTCAAAGAAGTTATGGATAGTTTAGGAAGAAAACAATTTAAATCAAATGCGCACCATCCAGAATCGCAAGGAGTGTTAGAAAGGTGGCATCAGACACTAAAGACAATGTTGAGGGCTTATTGTCATGATTATCCAGAGGATTGGGATAAAGGAATTCCATTCATACTGTTTGCAATTAAGGATGCACCGAATCAGTCAACCAAATTCAGTCCTTTTGAACTGATTTTTGGTCATGAGGTAAAAACTTAAATTGATTCAGGAAAAATTGGTGAGTGAGAAATCAGAACTTACATTATTGGATTACGTGTAAAATTTTAGGGAATGATTAAATAGAACAGGGGAATTGGTTGGACAACATTTAAAAGTTGCACAAAATGTGATAAAACGGGTAGCGGACAAAAAAGCTAAAGTTTGTAGTTTTGCCAGTGGAGATAAAGTTTTAGTATTGTTACCAGTGGTAGGTGAACCTTTAAAAGATAGGTTTTGTGGACTTTATCAGATTGAAAGGAAATTAAGTGAGGTGGATTATGTGATACAAACACCAGATAGAAGGAAAACTCACCGAGTGTGTCATTTGAATATGCTTAAAAGGTACGGAGAGCAAAAGGAGGAGGTTTTAATGATTCTAACTCAAAGTGACAAACCAAATCCAGATGACTTTGAATTTGACATACCTCAAATTAAATTGAAAAATGAGGACGTTTTTAAAAATTGGGATAAATTGTTGAGTTACCTTCCAGAGGAAAAATAAACTCACCTGAAAGAGTTATTGATATCACATGGGCAAGTTTGTGGAGATAAGTTGGGAAGCACTAAAATGGCTATACATGATGTGGATGTGGGAAATGCTGTCCCAATTAACAACATCCATATAGAGTTAACCCTTTAAAATTAGCACAGGTTAAAAAGGAAATTGAAAGTATGCTTTAAAATGGCATAATTGAAGTGGGTTGCAGCCAATAGTGATGGAAAGGTTAATGCAGTTTCAAGAATTGACTCTTATCCTATCCCACGCTTGGAGGATTGCATTGAGAAGGTGGGACAATCAGCTTTTATTTCCAAATTGGATTTACTTCAAGGTTACTGGCAGGTACCTTTATCCGAAAGGGTGAAGGAGATTTCAGCTTTTGTGACTCCAGATGGTATATACCAATTCAAAGTTATACCATTTGGCATGAAAAACGCCCCAGCCACATTTCAACGGTTAACTAACAAATTCGTTTCAGGATTACCCAATTTTGTGGTATACATCGCCGATCTGGTAATTTTCAGCCAGATACAGAAAGAACATTAAAAGCATCTGATGGAGTTATTCGATCGACTTCAGGAGGCGGCTTTGGTGGTAAACCTAGCCAAAAGTGAATTTGGAAAAGCCCAAGTCACTTTCTTGGGCCATACAATCGGATAGTGTCGAATGGTCCCACGGGATGTGAAAACAAAAGTTATTGGAGAGATTCCAAAACCCTCGACGCGAAGGGAAATAATGCGATTTCTTGGCATGAGTGGATTTGATCGAATATTTGTGCCAAATTTTAGCTGTGTGGTTGCTCCACTGACGGTCTTGCTGAAGAAACGTCGAAAATACCAGTGGATAGTGGAGTGTTTGACTGCCTGAAGGCTGTGTTAACCAATGCTCCAGTGTTGGAGAATTCCAAGAGGCTCTGTGATGTGATCAGATTGAACTTTAAAGTATTGACTTTAAAGAGAAATGCCGAGGTGTGGAGAAATGGATGGATCGTGCAGAGACCTTCTTGTTCAAAGAGACTGTCAATCAAGGAGGCGTTCAGTTGGAGGAAGAAGAACTGAAATGGACTATGTTATTATAAATGTTTGCGTGTTTTGTTTTGTTAAAAAAAAACGTATATTCACTGTCAATATTTCTTAAAGGAAAGTGAAAAGGTGAAAAATGAAACCATCTTGAAGTTGATGGTTCATTTTTTTTTCTTGGGGGAGGTGTCATGTGAGAGTAGCATTATGAAATGGATGTTTATAAAATAGCTGTAGTGGGTGTACCTTTAAGAAATGGGTGTTTATCAGTGATGTCAGAGTTTGGGTGGAGCTGGGCTGTCTGTCTCTTTTACTTTCGCTTTGGGCTGTCTGCTACAGGGTGTGTTTTAGTTTCATTTTGAGAGCTGGATAGCTGAAGGAAAAGCAAGCAGCTGTATAAGGATCTCTCTGAAATCTAAAGACTGTCTCCAGATCATTTGGGTGATTTCAAAGTGATAACTGCTCTAAGTAGAGAACACCGCAGATTTTCCCTCCCCTTCTCCTCTTTGTCCTTGTCCCACTTTACACTCTCATTGATCAGGCATTTTAGTCTGATTGTTGACTGACCATTGTGTGATTCAGGCAACTTGAGTATTAGTTTTCTTCTCCCCCCCCCCCCCCAATTCAGTACATGCAAAAGTCCATTTGCAGTAAGATATAAGTGCAGTGGTGTGTAGCTAAGATATTTGGTTCGCAGTTTGTGAAAAAGTTTTAAACGGTGAAAGTGTTTGATTTAATCTGACTATTCTCGCTACTATATGATATTTTGCTTTGAATAGTTATTAGCTTTTAAGCCTAACCTCTAGTCTTTGTCCACTTAGTGCTGTTGACTTTGGAAATATTCTTGACCACATGAGTACATTTCAACAGAGGAAAGGCTCATATTGTGGCAATGCTATCCCAGATATCTGACATACAAGGTCAAAGTTTGGTTCATGTTAAGTGCTTGCCCATGGAAGCTAACTTTTGCAGCAAGCATGAATAAAAGTATTGAGGTAGTCTGCTTTGCTACAGCTGTTATACTTGTCCATTAAAAGTATCAAAAGTAATCACGTTAGGATTCATTTCTGCACTGCTATCACTGAAAATACTGAAGCAGTGTTGCACAGGAAATAATGTGCAACAGCTGCAATGAGTTTAGACCACACACAGTATTCCACATTACACAAATTAAATTATCTCTTTCAAAGCACGCAACTTTCAAAAAAATTGCCCGAAATGCCAGATAAGTGATGTAATGTAAATAATGGCATTACAATAAAATATATTTTGTATTTGGCAGACTATGAATACCGGCATGGAAAGTTTAACTGGCAATGGTCCATGCAATTTCACGTCAGAAATGCTTGGCAAATGCAAATAATTGGTCTTACCACAATGTTCTGATCTAACAACATGTTGAGTACTGCAACAACATTTCTGTAGCAAAACTGTCTGTGTTTCAACATTGAGAGTTAGAGAATACTTGAGACACTGTGCATTCATTGTCCCCTCCTACAAAAGAAAAGCACAAGTTGTTACATGCTGGAGGCTCAGTAAGTTCACTGTATAATGTTGGCGGGTCACAATTTATGAAATCCAGTCCTGTGCTGTGTTAACTAATGCTGGGACATCACAAATTGCTGAGTCTCTGGCTAAGGAGAGGGGGGGGGGGGGGGGGTGGTGGTGGTGGTTTCGGCTTCTGATTGCTCTACAGTGGCCACCTTCTGGCACGTGAGTTTTTAGCATGATTGAGATTTCCCTCCTTCCTCCACCAACCCATTTCCCTAGTCAAATAGTTTTGCAGCTGATACTTTTCAGACTCAAGCAGCCACTTTTTGAAATTGAACAAAACTTCCATCTTATTTTAGAAAACTGATTCTAATTTGACATGCTTTGTGAGGTTACTCGCATTCCAAAAGTCTGAATAATTTATAATAATGTTTATTATTGTCACAAGTAGGCTTACATTAACACTGCAATGAAGTTACTGCGAAAATCCCCTAGTCGCCACATTCTGGCACCTGTTCGGGTACACAGAGGGAAAATTCAGAATGGCCAAATTACCTAACAGCACGTCTTTTGGGACTTGTGGGAGGAAACCGGAGCACCCGGAGGAAACCCACGCAGACATGGGGAGGACGTGCAGACTCCGCACAGACTGTGCTGCCGTGCGTTGGATCATGGGAATACTGGAGAGGTTTGGAGTCTTTTCCTGGTATACCGCGGTATACGCCGTGTAGGCGTTTTGTTCATGTTGGAATTTGCTGATAAACCCAGGTTGTTGGAATTGAAGCTCCTGCCCGCATCTCTCCAAAGTAGGAGATATTGTAAATATATAAGTATTGGAGAAAAACAAACATTGAGAGTGTTGTACATCAAGCTGCAATTACCACGGCTCAATTCCCACCTGTCATCTTAGCAACAATGGTGGGGCTGACTTGTTGGTTCCACGCTAGCCTGATTGCTGCTCTCATCTGTAACTTGCGACAACTTACTCTCCACGTTATTTTTGCAGCATTTTCTTGAATTTCTTCAGTTGCTTGATTCATGTAGCTCTGTGTAAGATAATGAAAGGTATTCTAGTGAAGATCTTGAAATCTTGAAATGTGCCAAATCTATTGCACAATATATAATAAGCACTATAAACATGTCCTAGCACGTTTTTACATCATTCTTCTTCCTTGGTATCATGAGAGAACTAATGATATTCAACTGCGCTCCAACTTGTAAAGTCAACTTTTTCTTTTGTTGGTGTTGCATGAGGAATTCTGATTGGGCATCAGTCGATTACCAGGACCTAATACTTTAGACGTTGGCTCAATGATCTGAAACAACTCTTTCTCACTCTGTGGGTACTGTCAGACCTGCTGAATATTCCCAGCATTTTCTGTTTCTAATCTGACAATCACTTGCCAGGTACTTTCCAAAGTGTTACTTAACACTGTATTTGTCTTGGTTACTAGATGGAGATCACTGGTCACATGGAAAGAAAGGTTGCACACCTGTTTTTATCTGTTTCATTTGGAACCTGAGCAATGCAACACTGGAAAATTCCCACTTTTCCAGGCATTAACTGCATTTATTTATTTATAACATGAAAACCAAATGTGGTGTTTGTGACTGTGTAAATATTAAATATTTCATTTACGTTATCAGCCACACATTTTGTTACAATTTCAAGCTATTTTTGTACCAATTTCTTTTCTCAGTTTTTCACCATTTTTAGTTTGAAGTTGTAGAAGCTGTACTGAATCTGAGGCGGAGTAACTAATTCCAGTTAGTTTCTGGTTCTGACCCAGTGATCCAAAGTACAATATGGATTGAAACAGTCTATGATAAATCGTCTGACCTAACAGGCTGGTTAATTTCAATTGGCTAAGTCCGGATGAGTAGTTTTTTTGAGGAGGCGGAGGACAGATGTGGGAGGTGTGGGGGAAGTCTGGCGAATCTGTACGTATGTTTTGGGCATGTCCGAAGCTGAGGGGATTTTGGCATGGATTCTCAGATGTCATGTGAGAGGACCTGGAAGGGAGGATGACTCCGAGTCCAGAAGTGGCAATATTTGGAGTGTCGGAAGATCCGGGAGCCCGGGGGGGGGGGAGAAAGGCCGACATTTTTGCCTTTGCCTCCCTCCTGGCCTGGAGATGGATTTTGCTGAGATGGAGGGACTCGGAGCCTCCAAAGTCGGGGGTGTGGGTCAGTGACATGGCAAGGTTTCTCAGGCTAGAGAAGATTAAGTTCACCTTACGAACCCCTGTTCAATACAGGGGTTCGCTCGGAGGTGGCAGCCGTTCAGCGACTTCTTTAAGGAAAAGTGACCGTCAGCAGAAAAAGAGGAGGGTAATGTCGGGGGGGATGGGAGGGGGGAGGACGCATGGAAGTGGAAAATAAGGGCAGGGAACCTAATATATGGGCAGCTAGGAGTTAGGGCGGGGTGAAGTTTGGTATGTTACTGTGGGCTTTGTGCGTGTGTCAGTCCGCTCTGTTATTCAGAATGTTAATATGTAAAAATGTAAAAATTATAAATGCCTCAATAAAATGTTTTCTAAAAAATAAATTCAATTGGCTACTTTAAACAGACCATGTATTTGGGTTAAAACGCCATATACTCAAAGTACTCAAAGTAAACAGATCTGCTCACATCTGAAAACACAGGGGAAATGTACTGTCTGAATTAGACAATAACCTTTTGGTGCTCAAATGGCTTATTATAATGATTGGGAAAATGTTAAATCCATGAATAAGGAAGTCTTAATAATGTACTGGGTAAATCATAGCGTGATCAGACAAAGAAATGGTAAAAGGTGTTTGACACATTTATTCGTTTTTTAAGGATGTGACAGGTAGGATAGATAAAGATGGATCAGTGGATGAGCAGCACACTCCCACATGTGATCACTACTTGTTACAGTGCAGTCTATCCCTGCAGATTCTGGGAAAACATCTCTGTTCCAGATGTAGTAGTTCTGCCTTTTAATACATTGCCAGATTGCTGAAGTTGGGGTTGCCATCAGGGATGGCGCTTAATGCAAAGGGCACAAACTTGCAAGTTTGGACATTGTTAACTGCAGTGCATGGAATTGGAAAGCAGTAAAATATTTTCATTTTCTACCGAGGATGGAAACATTAATCAAACCTGCTTAATAGAATATAACGTCAGGGCTGATGTATAATATCAACTGAACTTTATTGTGGGTGAGAGATCAGTTGATGCTGACATTTGGGAGTTATTGTATAAGTGGATTAGGTGGAGCCGGAGTGAAGATACCACAGGGAGAGTGGGTGTGTCAGAATGAGATTTTTATAGTCAGGAAAGAATTGTGGGGGAACAAGCTCCAAACATTTATTTCCAAATGGAGGAATTTGGGGTAATACTTTTGATGCCTACCAGCTTGGTTTGTAACAGTTCCCTCAATATATATTTTAAGTAACTCCCTTTGCCATTGGAAAGGGTGAGCGAGGAGGTAGCGAAGATCAGGTCAGTGAGGGCGAGTGGGAAAATGTTCAGAATGTTTTTGAAAGGGAAAGCAGGAGGCGAGATGGCTTTTGGGAGCAATGTTTGAGGTCAGCCTGGGTTGAAGAGAACAGGACAAATAGTAGACTGGTACGGTAAGAGGTGAATCATAGAATCATAGAATTTACAGTGCAGAAGGAGGCCATTCGACCCATCGAGTCTGCACCGGCTCTTCAAAAGAGCACCCTACCCAAGCCCACACTCCCACCCTATCCCCATTACCCAGCAACCCCACCCAACACTAAGGGCAATTTTGGACACTAAGGGCAATTTATCATGGCCAATCCGCCTAATCTGTACATCTTTGGACTGTGGGAGTAAACTGGAGCACCCGGAGGAAACTCACGCACACACGGGAGAACGTGCAGACTCCACACAGACAGTGACCCAAGCCGGGAATCGAACCTCAGACCCTGGAGCTGTAAAGCAATTGTGCTAACCACTATGCTACCGTGAAGGAGGTGCTTGGGATAGCCTGCAGTTGAGGCACTGGAATCATTAGAGGTAAAGATAAAATTTGATTTTAACAGGGCTGCGATTATATCATTCAAATGTTTGCACATTTTTATAATTAATGCTGTGGGAGTAGCTGAATTTATTCCCTACTGTATACGTCAGTTGGGAGTGGAGTGTGTGTTTGTGGTGTCGTGTGGAATTTCCCTCTGGAACACCACACATCTTGGAATCTGTAAAACATTTTGACAGGACTCCGGAGCATCAGGGAAAGCTGTACTTGAGCATTTGCCCAATGAGCAATGCTTTGCCAAAGAGTCATCCAGACTCGAAACGTTTGCTCCCTCTTCTCTCCATGGATGCTGTCAGACCTGCTAGGATTGTCCAGCATTTTCTGTTTTTGTTTTCGAGCCCAATGCACTTCTCCCCTTGTTGATGCCAGTCTCTCCTTTCAGAACTAAAAGAAAGTTATTCATTTTTCACCCGACTTCTAGTTTTAAAAACCCTTAAGTTGAAGGAATGGAATTGGCATATTTTAGTAGAAAGTCTTTTTGCTTTTACCTGCTGCCAAAAGCAGCTAAACAATTTGAGTACCTGGCCAGCAAGAACCCTTCAGAAAGCAATGTATCAACGTGCAATGGCAAACCCGAGTACTTTGGATATGTGGCCACAACCTTCAGAGGTTTGTGTCACTGTCACATAATGATTCCAATTACAACCGTGGTTTCCATCTCTAGCGGAATAGAGGGTTATGCTGAACAGGACTATTTTGTGACTGATTAAGTTGTCCACTAACTTCATTTGTTTCAAGAACTACTACTAAGTTGTTGAGCTACTATTGGAAAAACATAAAAATAACAAATGTTTTTGAGAGAATGAAGTGCCAAGGCTCCTTAGTTAAAGATGTCAATAAGGTAAGTTAAGAGAAGACCAGGCAAATTAGAAAATTGCCAGATGTCCTTTTAAAAAAAAATGAGTATCATAGATTATCATAGAATTTACAGTGCAGAAGGAGGCCATTCGGTCCATCGAGTCTGCACCAGCTCTTGGAAAGAGCACCCTACCCAAGGTCAACACCTCCACCCTATCCCATAACCCAGTAACCCCACCCAACACTAAGGGCAATTTTGGACACTAAGGGCAATTTATCATGGCCAATCCACCTAACCTGCACATCTTTGGACTGTGGGAGGAAACCGGAGCACCCGGAGGAAACCCACGCACACACGGGGAGGATGTGCAGACTCCGCACAGACAGTGACCCAAGTAGGAATCGAACCTGGGACCCTGGAGCTGTGAAGCAATTGTGCTATCCACAATGCTACCGTGCTGCTGTATTATTAATAATTAATTCCAGATCTTCAGGAGTCCTGTCAAAATTTTCACTGATTCCAAGATGTGTTGTGTTCCAGAGGTAGATCCCATCCCATACCGCACCGTACCATCTGGTGTATACTGGGAATTAATTAATCTTTTAAACTTTCTGGTCAGCTTTATTCCAAAAATGTGGGAATATTTGACTTATACAGGACAGCTGTATTGAAATTAAATTTTGCCTTTACTTCTAATGGCTCCAAGCCCTCAAACTGGATGTTGTGTTCTCACAAATGTAGGTCGTTTTGATGGGACATCCATTAAAATGAGTTGAGAGGGCAGCACGGTGGCACAGTGGTTAGCACTGCTGCCTCAGGCGCCAAATCCCAAGTTTGATCCAGCTTCTCGGTCACTGTCCGTGTGGAGTTTGCACATTCTCCCCGTGTTTGCATAAGTTTCGCCCCCATAACCCAAAAGATGTGCAGGTTAAGTGGATTAGGCCATGCTAAATTTCCCCTTAATTGGAAAAAATAATTGGGTATTCTAAAAAAAAATTAAAAATGAGTTGAGAACTATCGACGGAAAGTGTTCAGCATGAAAGAGGAAAGCTTCGACTTTTAGCAATGAAAGATTAATATGTTTCTTGAATAAAACTGATTCCTTTCCCAATTACGTAACCCATTCTGATGACTTAAAACGAAGCGCTGGAATCATTAACACAAGATACTGGACAAAAATGACTGGAGCTGCAAAACAAAATTAACGGCACTATACAATATTAATTATTTCATCATTTGGGGAGGCTAGTAATAGAAGGGCTTTCAATGTTTCATGTACAGTGGGAAAATGTTCAGTGAAATTTCAACAAAAAGACTCCAAACCAAACACATTTTAAAGAAAAACAAATGGTGTATGTTCTTCTCAATAACAAGTAAATAGATTGGTGCATGTTTAGGGGGCAAAACCTTGTTTATATTCAATGTTTTTAACGTGTCAATTTGGAGATAATGAGCTGCGTAGTTGATTTCAGAACAATGGCTTGGAATGAAATTCCTTATCAGTAACAATTAATTTTTAACAGTACAAAATGGTAAATCTCTATCATTAAGTATCTTAACAGTTGACAGCCTGGTACAGTTTGATTGTTCTTAGTAAATCAATATAAACTGTTGCTTTTGTCTTTAGAAATAGTTAAAAGCAGAGTCCATATTGAGTGAAAGTTCTAATTGCTTATCTCAAGTCATGGGGGCAAATACATTTTTCATTTTGTGTTTCAAAAATGAATGTACATAATTCACACAGATAGGTACAGGGAAAGTTCTTCACAATGACATCAAAATGTCTCAGCAGGTACTCTTGCTGCTTAAGGTCACACAAAGCGTGGGTTTCGTCCGCGTGCTCTGGTTTCCTCCCACAGTCCAAAGATATGCAAGTTAGGTAGATTGGCCACGACCAATTGCCCCTTAGTTCATAGAATCATAACATTTACAGTGCAGAAAGAGGCCATTCGGCCCATCAAGTCTGCACCGGCCCTTGCAAAGAGCACCCTACCAAAGCCCACACCTCCACTCTATTTCTGAAACCCCACCCAACCTTTTTGAACACTAAGGGCAATTTAGCATGGACAATCCGCCTAACTGCACATCTTTGGACTGTGGGAGGAAACCGGAGCACCCGGAGGAAACCCAAGCAGACACAGGGAGAACGTGCAGACTCCCCACAGACAGTGATCCAAGCTGGGAATCGAACCTGGGACCCTGGAGCTGTGAAGCAACTGTGCTAACCACTGTGCTACCGTGTCCTCCTTAGTGTTAACCAAAAGGTTAGGTGGGTGACTGGGTTAAGGGGATTAGGCCCTTACCCTATCCTTTCAGAGGGTCGCTGCAGACTTGACGGGCTGAATGACCTGCACTGTTGTGATTCTATGAAAAAACAGTTGAGCTGAGTGTAACAGTGCTGCACTCTGCTGGTGGAAATGCTTATGTTTGTTTTGCAAGCAATGTTACATGTTTCATGAAGGCATTTTTACGAGAAAATGGGGGTCTTTGTTAAAGAGGAAACTGAATTCTGATCAGTATTATCGAGGAAAGCGTCTTCAATTGCAACTTCCTTGGTGCTAATTATTTTTTTGGAAGTGGCACTTTTCCAGCAGCAGGAATGTGTGCTAGTGTGTGGGTCAATGCACAGCAACCTACAGCATGCCTGCCACACATTCGGGAACACAAGAGTCTGATTCAGTGAACCACCTTTCATCAGCAGCATTCCAGTCTCCTGACATCAACCACTGAACCAAACAAAGGCAAGTTCTGCTCAAGCCGCAAGCTCGTTGGCTATCTTTGCATCTTCCCATGGCTCCCCACCATGGTGATGCAATTCGCCTCCACCCAAACCCAGAGGGCGTCTGTAAGATTTCACAAATTACCACAACACTGGTGTGGAATAATATATTGGTTGATATTTAATCAGGTCCAATGTCAGTGCCAGGAGCTTCCATTTGCACTTATTCTGTTCGCCATCTGCATGAACCTGCTTGTATCTTGCTGTGAGTTATTTAGACACCTAAAGAGAATCGACTGCATTGTATTTCAGAATACTTTGGATGCATTGTACTATTGCAAATACAATGACGCAGCCTACTGCACTATAAGTTAAGGTACTCTCCCCCCCCCCCCCCCCCCCCGCCAACGAATGACAGCCGCATTCCCTCAAGATTAACAGTGAATTCTCTGTAATATGACACCTATTGTGTTGCAGCACCTGGGAGATCACACACCATCGACAGCTGCTTCCCTTGTGTCGTCTATTTATTGTGATGTGATGAGAGGTCATCTCTCAAGTAGGAACAAAAGGAAAACCGAACAAAACAACAGCTGGTCAATGATGAATGATAAATGTAAGATAGTTTGCTTTTGGAACCAATTCTGGAACAGGGGCATGCTACAGTCATATGTATTCTGTCATATTTACATCAACTGATTTTACCATTTTATAGTCAAACAGCAAAACTTGGGACAGTTTTGAGAAGCAGATTGGGTGACTGCATAAGGTTTCCCCTGCAGTCCTAGCTGTCGAGCTGGAAGGTATAAAACTGGATTGAGGTAGCACCATGGTAGTGGGAAGCTGTAATATTTACACATGCAGTTTCCATTACAAATGTAGGTGCACCCATTTAGAGAAGAAAACGTTAATGTACAAGTTTGACAAAATGTGTTTTGTTAGTAGGAAACACATGCAAATTTAAGAATATTAATATAGATATTTTCACTGCTGGTGTAAAATCACATCTCCTTCTTAGTTCTGCTCCATCCTATATTGGATGTCTCCTTTTGCTGTACCTGTGGTGTCATTGTGAATACTTCCCTCTCTTTTGGCACTGTTCTTTCTTTTTCAATGCTGCTATTATCACATGTCTCTTCCAAACCCCTGCTTCATCATTGCAAACTACTGCTCTCTACGCCAACCTGCCTTTCCTTACCAAAATGTGTCAATATATTGTGGTGTCTCAGATCAGTGATCAACTTTCTCTCAGCCTTTGCTGCCATCCTAGTATGTTTCTGATGCTCATGCAGGAACAAATTGAGTCCTAATCCAAAGGGCAGCACGGTAGCATTGAGGATAGCACAATCGGTTCACAGCTCCAGGGTCCCAGGTTCGATTCCGGCTTGGGTCACTGTCTGTGCGGAGTCTGCACATCCTCCCCGTGTGTGCGTGGGTTTCCTCCGGGTGCTCCGGTTTCTTCCCACAGTCCAAAGATGTGCGGGTTAGGTGGATTGGCCATGATAAATTGCCCTTAGTGTCCAAAATTGCCCTTAGTGTTGGGTGGGGTTACTGAGTTATGGGGATAGGGTGGAGGTGTTGACCTTGGATAGGGGGTAGGGTGCTCTTTCCAAGAGCTGGTGCAGACTCGATGGGCCAAATGGCCTCCTTCTGCACTGTAAATTCTATGTAAAAATGGTAAACACCAATTTCTGACTGCCTGCTTGACTGTAGCTCCTTTAGTTATCTGCAGTCTCTAATATGTTTGATTACTTCATTCTCCTAGCTTGATGGGACTTTCCTTACTTAGTGCCATTCTTGTCTTCCACTTGTAGCCAAATCATGTGTGATAGCTTTTTAAAACATTTACTAACAGGATGTGATGCATTTATTGCCCATCTCTAGTTGCTCTTCAGAAGGTGGTGATGAGTTGCTTTCTTGAACAGCTTCAGTCCCTGAGGTGTAGGTACACCCACTGTGCTGTGAGGGAGGAAGTTCCAGGATTCAGCTCCTGCGACCGTGAAGAAACGGCGATATATTTCCAATTCAGGGTTGTGAGTGACTTGGAGGGGAACCTCCAATTGGTTGGTGAGGATGAGGTCAAGTATGTTTTTCCCTCTTGGTTCCCTCGCCACCTGCAGTTACTGCAGTTATGTCCTTTAGGGCCTGGCCAGCTCGGTCTGTGGTGGTATGACTGAGCCACTCTTGGAAAGTCCCCCACCCAGAGTGTATTCTCTGCCCTTGCCACCCTCGGTGTTTCCTTCAAGTGGTGTTCATAGTGGAGAAGCACTGATTCATTCCCTTTCTACATAATTTCTTGGAGATCCCCAGGTATCTATCCTGGATGGCTCTTCATTGCATGCTGCCCCATTTTAATGTCATGAAGAAAAAGGAAACAGTTTCCACATGAAACCGCTCTTCATTGTCCCTGAGTGGCCAGGTCATGTCTGAAATTCAGTCCTGAACATTGGGAAGGTCCTCAGTCCTCTCACCACCAACTCTGCCACTCTCTCAGGCTGAATTGGGCAGTTTGCAACCTTGCTATCCTATTTGACCTTCCAACCACATATCCTTTCCAACACCTGCTGCCTGCTTCCACAACTGTATGTCATGTGAGAGTGCCTTTAAGAATTGGATGTTTAAGAAATGTACCTTTAAGAAATTAAGCTGATCATATTACTGAAGTGATGTCACGGGGGGGGGGGGGGGGGGGGGGGGGGGGGGGGTTGCACTTCTGCTTTTTGGGAGTTTTAGTTTTCAGTTTGAAGAAAGCTTGGGTGTGGCTGTGAGCTGCATTGCTGGTGATCTCTGCCATGAAGGACTATCTCTTAATCCTTTGGTGAAATCGGAATTGTAAAAAGGTCTCAGTATTGAATATAAATCTAATGTGCTTCTGTTTGAAGGATTTGTTAAGTCTTTTGGATGTGTAAAGGAACAGTTTGCAGGATTGGGTAGTGTTGTTTTATTTTCGGGGTTATCTTTGAAGTAAGGGGTGTTAAAAGATCCAATGTTTATTAAAAGGTTAATTTGAGTTCATGGAATAAACATTGTTTTGTTTTAAAAACCACGTGTCCATAATTGTAATACTACACCTGGGGAACAAGCCGCGTGCTTCAAAAGCAAAATCCATTAAAGGTGGGGGTTGGTTGAACTCCACGATACATTTTGGGGTTCTGAAAACACCCCTCCCATAACATGTAACAATATTTGACCTATCTGTTGCTGGGATATCATCTTTTTCTGATCTGCTGGGCAGCGTCCTGCCATGTGCTCCCTTTAAATCTCAGTTTATCCAGAACTCTGCACTCTACTGCCACTCCGTCAATGAGTAACATTAGCCCTTAGTCCCTCTAAACCTCAATTGAACCTTTTTGCTTTCACTTATATTAGGTAATGACTGGAGGGGGCTGATCATTTTGTCTTTGTAGAGGTACTTCTGTTATCTTCAGGTTTGAGGCAAGAGAATGAGAGGAAAATAAGCAAGATGTTCACACAATCTGCGCACTCTGTACCTTTAACCTGGTGTTGTAAGACTTCTTACTGAATTTAAAGTCCAACATATTTGTTTCAAACTCTAGCTTTCGGAGCACTGCTCCTTCCTCAGGTGAATAAAGAGGTATGTTCCAGAAACATATATATAGACAAATTCAAAGATGCCAGACAATACTTAGAATACAAGCATTTGCAGGTAATTAAATCTTTACAGATCCAAAGCTAGGGGTAACCCCAGGTTAAAGAGGTGTGAATTGTCTCAAGCCAGGACAGTTGGTAGGATTTCGCAGACCCAGGCCAGATGGTGGGGAATGAATGTAATGTGACATGAATCCCAGGTCCCAGTTGAGACCACACTCGTGTACGGAACTTGGCTATACGTTTCTGCTAGGCGATTCTGCGTTGTCGCGCGTCCTGAAGGCTGCCTTGGAGAACGCTTACCCGGAGATCAGAGGCAGAATGCCCTTGACTGCTGAAGTGTTCCCCGACTGGAAGGGAACATTCCTGTTTGGTGATTGTCGCGCGATGTCCGTTCATTCATTCTCGCAGCATCTGCATGGTTTCACCAATGTACCATGCTTCTGGACATGGTGGTATCCGTGTCGATGATCTGACAAGCCCTCCGTATACACAGTCTCTGCTCAGACAAGGAGGAGTGTAGCAGACATCTACAGACGCTGAACGATGCCCTCGTACGAACAGGATATGGCGCTCGACTCATCGATCGACAGTTCCAACGCGCCACGGCAAAAAACCGCATCGACCTCCTCAGGAGACAAACACGGGACACAACTGACAGAGTACCCTTCGACGTCCAGTACTTTCCCTGGAGCGGAGAATCTACGACATCTTCTTCGCAGCCTTCAACACATCATCGATGAAGATGAACATCTTGCAAGGTCATCCCCATACCCCCATGACTTGCCTTCAAACAACCAGGCAACTTCAAACAAACCACTGTTTGCAGCAAATTACCCAGCCTTCAGCACAGCGACCACGACACCACACAACCCTGCCAGGGTAATCTCTGCAAGACGTGCCAGACCATCGACATGGATACCACCATTACACATGAGAACACCACCCACCAGGTACGCGGTACATACTCGTGTGACTCGGCCAACGTAGTCTACCTCATACGCTGAAGGAAAGGATGTCCCGAAGTGTGGTACATTGGCGAGACCATGCAGACGCTGTGACAACGAATGAACGGACATCGCGCGACAATCACCAAACAGGAATGTTCCCTTCCAGTCGGGGAACACTTCAGCAGTCAAGGGCATTCAGCCTCTGATCTCCGGCTAAGCATTCTCCAAGGCGGCCTTCAGGACGCGCGACAACGCAGAATCGCCGAACTGAAACTTATAGCCAAGTTCCGCACACATGATGCAGCCTCAACCGGGACCTGGGATTCATGTCACATTACATTCATTCCCCACCATCTGGCCTGGGCTTGCAAAATCCTACCAACTGTCCTGGCTTGAGACAATTCACACCTCTTTAACCTGGGGTTACCGCTATCTCTGGATCTGTAAGAGAGTAGGGGTGGGGATCTGCCATTGGTATGTAGAACCATACAAACCAACCATCTGTTTACATCATAATGTTTCTGTCAGCAAAAGGTGTAACCACTTTAACATGTAGTTTACATGATGCTGCGGAACTGAGTCATAAGCCAGTGAGCTCATAGGTTCAACTCACAAACGATTGCCTTATCCAATGTCAGCCAGAAGGGTTCTCAGTATCTTTAGCCTAAGCTATGATGCTTGCTTTTTATTTGTATCATTGAATCCTTACAGTGCAGAAGGAGGCCATTCGGCCCATCGAGTCCACATCGACCCTCTGAAAGAGCATCCTACCCCACGCCCTATCCCCGTTACCCCACATAACCTGCACATCTTTGGACATTTTAAGGAGCAATTTTATCATGGCCAATCTGCCTAATCTGCACACTGTGGCAGGAAACTGGAGCACCCGGAGGAAACCCACGCAGACACAGGGAGAAGGTGCAAACTCTACAGTCACCCAAGGCCGGAATTGAACCTGGGTCCTTGATGCTGTGAGGCAGCAGTGCTAACCACTGTGCCACCCTGCTGCCCCACATATGTGGGAGCGGCAGTCCCTCTCCATTGCAAATACGAATCTAGTCATCAGGTGCAAGGCACTCTGTGTTGCTGTACGTGGTGCAGGTCTGGCCCATTCCTGTGCTGTGGCGATTACTCGAAGGCATTTTCGGCTTCACCTCGGGGTCAAAAATGAACTTCCTTTGAAGTTCCCTCAAGATAAGGGAGGAAAAGTGCTGCTCAACATGGCCCTAATTTTGATGGCCACCTTTTGTGTGGCTTCATTAACCTGTGCGTAGATCCTTGGCACGCACACACCAAGGGTCTGGCTCAAAGCAACCGTGAATTGCCATTTGAAAGTTTAAACTTCCCAGGCAATTCTCACCTACATCTGCACATCAGAATGGTTTGGTCTTGATGCACATCTTCCATCCGGCCCCTGACAATCCAGGTCATTATGATTACCTCAGGGGATCGGTTCCTCGGTAGTATGGTGGTCAGTATCCCCACCTGTCACACGAGAGACGGGGGTTCAATTCCCCGCTGGGAAGTGTCATAATATACACACAAGTATATGATGGTGCACAGACAGGCATTGATTGACACACAGGATGACCAATGAACACACAGAACACAGCAGCCAATCACCAGACAGGACACGGCCACTATAAAGCCAAAGGGCACTAGTTTTCCCGCTCCCTTGGGATGCAGCCTCTGAGACATTCAGAGCCCATGAGCAACAACTAAAACATCCACCACATGGTAGTAAGCTAGTCTGGTCAGGTTAGCCTCAGGTCTCCAGTCAACTCAGCATAGTGTCAACCCACAGTTAAAGTATGTATGATAGTTAAGAGTTCAATAAAATAGAGTTGCTTTCTTCAAGTGTTGGAAGCCTGTCTCTCTCACTGCTGCAGTAAACGCAGTCCTCGCAGACCCAGCAGGGTAGCATGGTGGTTAGCATAAATGCTTCACAGCTCCAGGGTCCCAGGTTCGATTCCCGGCTGGGTCACTGTCTGTGTGGAGTCTGCACGTCCTCCCCCTGTGTGCGTGGGTTTCCTCCGGGTGCTCCGGTTTCCTCCCACAGTCCAAAGATGTGCGGGTTAGGTGGATTGGCTATGCTAAATTGCCCGTAGTGTCCTAATAAAAGTAAGGTTAAGGGGGGGGTTGTTGGGTTACGGGTATAGGGTGGATACGTGGGTTTGAGTAGGGTGATCATGGCTCGGCACAACATTGAGGGCCGAAGGGCCTGTTCTGTGCTGTACTGTTCTATGTTCTATACCCAACACATCAGGCAGCAACAAAAATTTACATTTTCACCAAAATGATTACCTCAGGTATTTTACATTGGTGTAGTATCAATGTCAAATCCCAGCTATCAGTGACGTAAGTGCTAGAATAAGGCACCAAATACAATAGGGAGGTTCAGATCCTGTATTAAAGCGGCCACATTATGCACTGTACCTTTCCTATGTTATGGCATTTGTTCTGTGACACAATCAACACGAGTCACAGCAAGGAATTCTAAAGAACTCATGAACAAACTAGTTTAGTGATAATGTTTAATAGAGAGAAAAGTATGAAAATGGTAGGGCTAACAAACAACCCTGGATTCATGGTTATTAGAGTAACTATAAAGGCATTGCAGCCATTTATGACCACTTAACAGCTGCCATCTTTTGTGTAGTAAGAGCTCCACCTGCTGGCCAACTAAAATCTCACTTTATATAAAGCACTGCAGTTGTTGGTTCAACTGAGATCATAGAACATATAGTGCAGAAGGAGGCCATTCGGCCCATCGAGTTTGCACCGACCCACTTAAGCCCTCACTTCCACTCTATCCCCCTAACGCAATAACCCCATCCAACCTTTTTTTTTTGCACACTAAGGGCAATTTAGCATGGCCAATCCACCTAACCTGCACGTTTTTAGACTGTGGGAGGAAACCGGAGCACCGGGAGGAAACCCACGCAGACACGGGGAGAACATGCAGACTCCACACATACAGTGACCCAGCGGGGAATTGAACCTGGGACCCTGCCGCTGTGAAGCCACTTGTACTGTCTGAAATAATAATCTCTATCAGAATTGGTTGCATTTCCAATGCTAATTCTGGAAGGAATCCAAATCACTTCATTTGCTTAAACTGTTAATCTAATTATTAAATTATTTAATAAGTAATATTTGAAACCCTATATTAATTGGTGTATTGTTTAAAAACTGTTTGGTGTAACAGTGCCTAACTTATTTACATATACTTGTTTTAACTTTGTTTTCGCTCAGCAGTTGCCTATGCATTTAATGTATTTGGCAGTCATATCTGACTTTTGAAATCTGTCTTAGTTGTGAATATACATTATTAAGGATAGTCCTAGTGCATGTCTATCTAGCCAACTGGCGAGTTACAAAGGATACAGAATTTACTCTAATTCCCCTTGATAGTTCTTCATCAAGTCCAAGGACCTTTGTCATGATATTCACTGTGAGCTCATTGCTTTAAGGGGTGATCCCTATCATTGGGCATGATGACTGAGAACCGAGGTTGATATGAATGTTAGCTGGTTACAATTCCATAAACGCCATTGGTTAAGGGCATCTCCCCATGAAGTCTATGTGACTGGAATATTAGATCTCTGTCATGTTCTTTACTCTTGTCTTTTTAAAATTACTTTATCAGAGTTACAAAGCCAGAGCTCAGAGTGTGGACAGGGGAAAACCCCTAATCCAGCTCCTTGCCTGCTCCAAAAACTAATTCAAATTGAATCCAAATCATGGTCCCCACAAGAGAGACATTCCAGATTCAGGCATTACACCTGGCCTCACGTTCATCTTAGCCAAGAGGCCGAGAAGTGGTTTTACTCTTGTCTTACGTAAGGTGAAGCCAGCCATGACTGTGTTGGAGTTTGGAGCCTGTAGCAGCAATGGAGGATTCATGCACTGCACCTGCACTGTTTATGGTCTACACATCTGAGGTCGCTAATGAAGCTGTCACTGATGATGTGATTCTCCCAATCCCTGCTCTCTAGATCCCAGATTATCAACCTTTAGACTACAGCTTGAATTGTTAATAGTTACTGTATTTTCCTTAATTTCCATGCACCTTTAATGCTGTCAAACTACAATAACATTTTACTGAAAATAGAGACATAGCAAAGATTTTCGTCTTGATCTCATCAGGCCAGAATGTCCAATTTCAAAGGGAGCAACAATTGATACTGCAAGAGAAAAGGATACTGGATGGTTAGCCAGTCAGCTGATTGGTTCAGGCATTGCCATGGAGAATTCACCATGGAGCTATTGTTCGCTATGCTTTTGTTTAATTAAAACAGGCGCAATGTCTGGACATGTTGTTACAACCAGGTGAGGAAGGACGAATATATTGACTTTTTAAACAAGGAGCTAATCCAACCAGGTTACCATGAGTCAAGAGAAAGTTTATTAGCCATTAAACCCGAGGAAAAATAATAAAAGATGCAAGACACACACACACATATATACATCAGAAGTAAGAAAAGATGGAGTCCAAATAAAAGTTAAAGAATATAAAATTAAGTCCTTTGCTTGTCCTTGAGGCATAGAGTGTTGAACATTGCAGTCACTATCTCTTGGTTTGGATTTTTATAGAGGTAAAGTGTGTCTTAACTTGTGTGAGAGAAATTCCTTCAGTAGTTTTTCCAAAAGACTTTGATGACTTCCCTTGTGTCTGGCTTGGTAAAATCAGTTCTTGAAAATGAAATGAAATGAAAATCGCTTATTGTCAGAAGTAGGCTTCAAATGAAGTTACTGTGAAAAGCCCCTAGTCGTCACATTCCGGCGCCTGTTCGAGGAGGCTGGTACGGGAATCGAACCGTGCTGCTGGCCTGCCCTGGTCTGCTTTAAAAGCCAGCGATTTAGCCCTGTGCTAAACCAGCCAGGCAAACCTCCTGTTGAAGGGTGGCACAATGTTTAGCACTGCTGCCTCACGGCACAGAGGATCCAGATTCGATCCCGGCCCCGGGTTACTTCTCTGTGGAGTTTGCACATTCTCCCTGTGTCTGTCTCACCCCCCACAACCCAAAGGTGTGCCAGGTACGTGGATTAGCCATGCTAAATTGCCCCTTAATTGAGAACAAAACTTATCCTGTCAGTATATTCCCAAAAAGAAATTTGATTAAGGTATTAAGCCATTGTTGCAGATCACATTATCTCAGAAACCTTTGGCACATTTCAAGATAATAGAAATTACCAGCAGATGGGGGTCATTTAATCTTCCACAGGAAGATTTGAGTGTCTCTTGGGTGTATCTGTCTCATTAGCAGTTCCCATTGTCTTTACTGGTGTTTGAAATTCAGCACTTTGCAATTTTATATTTTATAATCCTTATTGTCACAAGTAGGCTTACATTGCAATTAAGTTACTGTGAAAAGCCCCTAGACACTCTGGCGCCTGCAAAGGTACACAAAGGGAGAATTCAGAATGTCCAAATTACCCACTCCGACACGGGGAGAACGTGCAGACTCCGCACAGACAGTGACCCAGCTGGGAATCAAACCTGGGACCGTGGTGCAGTAAAGCCACAGTGCTAACCACTGTGCTACTGTGCTACCCCAGAAATCTCTTCCTTAGTCATAGTGCTGGGATTTTATGTCTGCGGGTTTCCCATGAAATGTCTCCCTCTTCACACTTGCTTTCAGAGGGGTTTCCTGCTGCTTTGCCCACCTTCACCTTGAAAGGTGGTCTCACATTTTAAAGCAGGGTGCTGTCTCCGTTTTAAAGTCCCAAAGTTTAAAAAAATGTTTTTTCAAAAATCAGGGGACATTTTTGTGACAATGCGCTTTCTGCTTGCAGAAGACTGTCCTGCATATGAAATGAAATGTCACCACAGTCCCAGATACTTTCCCAGTTGAGAGAGGGCTGACTGGTGGTGATTTAACCCGAGAATCACCACATCTCAGGCCAGGGGCAAGGTTAAGAATGTGGGTCCTTCACGAATACCCTCAGCCTGTACAGGAATTGAACTCCTTCTGTTGGTCCGCATCATGAACCAGCTGTCCAGCCAACTGAGCTAGCCAACTTAGGCGGAATCTGAATGCAGAGAATATCTGGAATTAAAAGCCATGACTCCGTTGTCAGTTGTTGTTAAGAAAAACACCTGGTTCACTAATGTCCTTCAGAGAAGGAAATATGGAGTCCTCACCAGGTTTGGCTTGCATGTGACTCCAGGTCCACAGAAATGTGGCTGGCTCTTTATTGCCCTCAGAAATGGCCCAGCAAGCTACTCCGTTCTATCAAACCACAAAAGTCAAGAAGAAATTAAACTGAATGGACCATTTGGCATCAATCTCGGCACCAGAAGCAACGGCAAACCCAGCCCTGTCAACCCTGAAAAGTCCTCCTGGGGGTTTGTGCCAATATTGGGAGAGCTGTCTCACAGTAGGCAAGCAACAGCCTGAAATAATCATAGTCCCGGAATCATACATTACAGACAATGCCGCAAACATTGTCATGTCCCACCGGCAGTACAGAGTCAGCGTAGGTAGTGGCACAGAGATAGAGGGCGGGATTCTCCGCAAACCGGCGGGGCGTGCCACTCCGGCGCCTAGGAGTGGCGTGAACCATTCCGGCTTCAGGCCGCCCCAAAGGTGCGGAATCTTCCACACCTTCAGGGGCTAGGCCGGCACCAGAGTGTTTGGCGCCACGCCAACCAATGCCGAAGGGTCTCCGCCAGCCAGCGCGAGTTGGCGCCTGCGCGGGAGCGTCAGCGTGTGCTGGCGTCATCCCAGCGCATGCGCAGGCGGGTTCTCCTCCGCACCGGCCATGGCGGAGGTTGACAGCAGCCGGTGCGGAGGGAAAGAGTGCCCCCACGGCACATGCCCGCCCGGGGATCGGTGGACCCCGATCGCGGGCCAGGCCACCGTGGATGCACCCCCGGGGCCAGATTTCCTTGCACCCCCTCGAGGACTCAGCAGGCCACCCGTGGAGCCAGGTCTCTGTTGTGATTTACACCGGCGGGACCCACCGAATACGAGCAGCCACTCGGCCCATTGCAGGCCGGAGGATCACTGGGAGGGCCGATGCGAGACGCCGGCGACCGGCACGCTGCGATTTCCGCCCCCACCAAAACTCCGGCGCCGGAGAATTCGGCAGCCAGCAGGGGCGGGATTCACGGCGCCCCCCCCCCTCCCCCCCCCCCCCCCCCCCCCCCCGCGATTCTCCGACCCGGCAGGGGGAGGGGGGGGGGGGGGTTCGGAGAATCCTGCCCATACAGTCAGAAGAGAGTTGCCCTGGGAGTCCTCAACATCAACTTCAGATCCCATTAGGTCTCATGGTGTAAGGTCAATCATGGGCAATGAGGACCTCCGGTGATGGGGATGTGCTGAGTGGTCACAAGGTGGCTCTCCTCCTATTTTTAACACAAAACAGCCTCCTAAACCTGATTTTTTTTAAAAACTCTCCTCTAACACCACCACAATGAACAAAACATGCCAGGCAACAACAACCTGAGGAGCTGAAGAGGTGGCAAATTAGTAAAAGCCGTAAGAGAAAGACTGAGGTGGTGGCGAACACACGGAGCGACGAATGCCCGGTCACACCTGAACTGGATGGAGTGCAAGAACATGTGTCGGGCTACCTTCCGATGAATGAAAGGAGGAAATTCCTCATAATAATAATAATCTTTATTGTCACAAGTAGGCTTACATTAACACTGCAATACAGTCACTGTGAAAAGCTCTGAGTCGTCACATTCCGGCGCCTGTTCGGGTACACTGAGGGAGAATTCAGAATGTCCAAATTACCGAACAGCCCTTTCAGGACATGTGGGAGGAAACCCACACAGACATGGGGAGAATGTGCAGACTCGGCACAGAGAGTGACGCAAGCCGGGAATCGAACCCAGGACCCTGGCGCTGTGAAGCAACAGTGCTAAATACTGTGCTACATGCAGGAACTCCAAGTGCTCATGGACCAGTCAGCTCTCTCTCAAACTTAAAACAATGGCAACGATAAAAGTGGTGATAGTGAAGGCACGGGTCACCCTGTAAGTAGTGCTGGAAAATACAGAGTGGCATCTGGAGATGCAGGGGGTGCTGATCAGAGAGCTGGAGAAGGCCACTACTGACCAGAGTGATCGGATCGCCTCACTGGAGATAGAGATGACACGGTTGGTGGCGAAGCAAGGTACGCTAAGGGGGAAGGTCAAGGACCAAGAAAGTCAATCGTGCTGCCAAAACCTCTGCATTGTAGGCCTACTGGAGGGCACCGAGGGTAGGAATAACTGGTTGGAGGGGAAAGTTTCCCCAAACCCCCAGAAGCGGTCAGAGCCCACAGGCTACTCCGGCCAAAGCCCAAGGCCAGGGAGCAGCCGTGGGCCAACATCGTGAAAGTGCACCGGTACCAAGACTGGGAAAAGATCCTGAACTGGGAAAGACATACAAGGTCCTGCAATTGGGAGGCACACTCAATCAGGATGTACCAGGACATTGTGGCAGACCTGGCCAAGTGTGGGGCGGAACTTAACAAAGCCAAGATGGCCCTTTATAAGAACAATGAGCAGTTTGGGATGTTGTACCCTGCCAAGCTTTGTACTATTTCTCCGCACCAGCGGAAGCAGATGAATTAATGCACAAACATGGGCTGGGATGGCAACAAAACCAGCAGTGAACCAGACATTTAATTGTATTGGTCAAAAAAAATGTAGAAACCATTTGCACTTGACTGAACCACCTCGTCTTCAAATCTGACGTTGAGTCTCAGAAAGGAGGGGGTGAGAGTAGTAGGATGCAGGAAAGGAGAGAAGAGACACCCATCGGTCGGGGGGAGGTATAGATCAGCCCCAGGGTGGGGGGGGGAGGTTGCTCTACACTAGTGGGTGAGCTAGCACAAGGAAATATGGCCAAGGGGAGGACCACAAAACTGCTCCCAATGGGGAGAGGATGCCTGCCGACAGGAGGAGAGACAACTCTAGATGGGCGGAAAATAGGTGGGGTAAACAGAGGGGATAAAGCTAGAATGGCAGGTCAGCATCGCTCCTAGCGCCAGTGGGAATCACTCCAGTTTTCCCGCGGGTGGGAGCACTTAGTTTGCAAACAGGAGTATCACGTTCATAATAGCACAGTTTGAGAAATACAGAATATAATCAAGTAGGGTCATGGATTCATGAATGGGAAATTATGCCTGACAAATTTATTAGAATTCTTTCATGTGGTAATAAGCAGGATAAATAAAGGGGAACCAGTAGATGTAATATACTTGGATTTCCAAAAAGCGTTCAATAAGAGCTCATCATGATGGAGGTAGTGTATTAGCATATTTAGAGGATTGGTGAACTGATAGAAGACAGAGAGTTGGGAGAAGAGGGGCATTTTCAGGATGGAAACCTGTAACGAGTGAGTGGCACAGGGATCAGTGTTGGTGCCACAATAATTTACAATATATATTAATGACTAGAAAAAGGGAAGTGAATGTACACACCATTCACTGTGAGAATTGTGTTCGCCTCTGCACCCAATGAAAGCAGAAATATTTGCTTTGTTTTTACCATTTGAAGCTGATAGTTCTATAAATATATGAATAATTAAGCATTTCTATAACTTGTGAAATCTTCAGCGTGTTTTAAAGGTATTCAATTTTATTCAGTGGGGTCATGGTTAGTGAAAATGGCCAATTTCAATCTTGCAGCCCACTGAGATGAAGGAGGACCACTCATGTGGCCCACTCACCAGCCTAGGTTGCCCACCACTGACCCAAGTGGAGAAATCTGCAGAAAGTTGCAGCACAGAGGGATTTGGGGTCCTCTTGCATGAATCACAAAATTGCATGCAAGTTCAGCAGGTAAAGGGAAAGTCAGTGCAAAAATAGGGAAGTCTTGCTAAAACTATGCAAGACACTTGTTGGACCACATCTGGAATACTGTGACCAGTTTCGGTACCCTTATCTAAGGAAAGATATATTGGCATTGGAGGCAGTCTAGAGAAGGTTCACTGTATTGAGCCCAGGTATGGAGAGATTTTCTTCTGAGGAGAGGTTGCGTAGGTTGGGCCTGTCCTATTGGAGTTTAGAAGAATGAGATGTAACCTTACTGAAACGTATAAAATTCTCAGGGGGCTTGACAGGTTAGATGCGGAAAGATTGTTTCTTCTTGTGTGAGAGTCTAGGACCAGGGGACATAATCTCAGAGTAAGGGGTCACTGATTGGCTTTTTACACGTGCATAAAAAGCAAGAGGGTAGCCAGGGAAAGGATTGGCCCACTGAAGGACAGGGGAGGGAATCTATGCGTGGAGCCAGAGGAAATGGGTGAGGTACTAAATGAATACTTTACATCAGTACTCACCAAACAGAAGGAATTGGTGGATGTTGAGTCTGGAGAAGGGTGTGTATATAGCCTGGGTCACATTGAGATCCAAAAAGATGAGGTGTTGGGCGTCTTGAAAAATATTAAGATAGGTAAGTCCCCAGGGCATGATGGGATCTACCCCAGAATACTGGAGAAGGCAAGAGAGGAAATTGCTGAGGCCTGGACAGAAATCTTTGGATCCTCACTGTCTTCAGGTGATGTCCCGGAGGACTGGAGAATAGCCAATGTTGTTCCTTTGTTTAAGAAAGGTAGCAAGGATAATCCAGGGAACTACAGGCTGGTGAGCCTTATGTCAATGGTAAGGAAATTACTGGAGAGAATTCTTTGAGACAGGATCTACTCTCATGTGGAAGCAAGTGGACGCATTAGCGGGAGGCAGCATGGTTTTGAGAAGGGGAGATCATGTCTCACTAAGTTGATAGAGTTTGTCGAGGAGGTCACAAAAAGTATTGATGCAGGTAGGGCAGTGGATGTTGTCTATATGGACTTCAGTAAGGCCTTTTACAAGGTCCCTCATGGCCGACTGGTACAAAAGGTGAAGTCACACGGGAACGGAGGTGAGTTGGCAAGATGGATACAGAACTGGCTAGGTCTTAGAAGGCAGAGAGTAGCAATGGAAGGGTGCTTTTCTAATTGGAGGGCCGTGACTAGTGGTGTTGCACAGGGATCAGTGCTGGGACCTTTGCTGTTTGTAGTATATACAAATGATTTGGAGGAAAATATAACTGGTCTGATTAGTAAGTTTGTGGACGACACAAAGGTTGGTGGAATTGCGGATAGCGATGAGGACTGTCAGAGGATACAGCAGGATTTAGATTGTTAGGAGATTGGGTGGATAGATTGCAGATGGAGTTTAATCTGGACAAATGTGAGGTAATGCATTTTGGAAGGTCTAATACAGGTAGGGAATATACAGTGAATGGTAGAACCCTCAAGAGTATTGACAGTCCGAGAGGTCCAGGTGTACAGGCCCACAGGTCACTGAAAGGGGCAACACAGGTGGAGAAGGTAGTCAAGAAGGCATGCTTGCCTTCATTGGCCGGGGCATTGAATATAAAAATTGGCAAGTCATGTTGCAGCTGTATAGAACCTTAGTTAGGCTACACTTGGAGTATAGTGTTCAATTCTGGTCGCCATACTCCCAGAAGGCTGTGGCGGCTTTAGCAAAGGTGCAGAAGAGATTTATCCAGATGTTGCCTGGTAAGGAGGGCATTAGCTATGAGGCGAGGTTGAATAACTCGGTTTGTTCTCACTGGAACAGCAGAGGTTGAGGAGCGACCTGATAGAGGTCTACAAAATTATGAAGGGCATAGACAGGGTGGATAGTCAGAGACTTTTCCCAGGGTAGAGGGGTCAATTACTAGGGGACATAGGTTTAAGGCGCGAGGAGCAAGGCTTAGAGGAGATGTACGAGGCACGTTTTTTCACGCAGAAGGTAATGGGTACCTGGAAGTCGCTGCTGGAGGAGGCGGTAGAAGCAGGGACGATAGTGACGTTTAAGGGGCATCTTGACAAATACATGAATGAAATGAAAAATGAAATGAATAGGATGGGAATAGAGGGATACGGACCCCAGAATTGCAGAAGATTTTAGTTTCGATGGGCAGCATGGTCGGCGCAAGCTTGGAGGGCCGAAGGGCCTGTTCCTGTGCTGCACTTTTCTTTGTTCATTTAAGATAGAGATGAAGAGGAATTTCTTCTCTGAAAGGACAAGGGGATTTTCACAGTAACTTCATTGCAATGTTAATGTAAGCCTACATACGACACTAATAAAGATTATTATTAGTGAATCTGTGGAATTCTTTACCACAGAGGGCAATAGAGGCTGGGTCGTTAAGTATGTCCAAGGTTGAGATGGATTTTTAATCAGTAAAAGGTAACATTTTATGCTTTATCTTTGTGCCTCTACTTAAATCATGCCACTTCAAGAACTGGTTTTTGGAGGACTGGTCCAAATTAGTGTTAAACAACAAGACCTTCCCAGACATTAAAAAAAATGTAGTAATGGTTAAAAAGCATTATTTCTGTCCATATTACCTAATGCTCTTGAGTTTACCACTATTGCAACCTTCACTCTGAATGGAAATGATGGCTTGTGCTATTGTTGTGGAAAAAATGTAATTAATATGACGTTTAAATCCATTTTAACATTAATGGGTTACAGTGCTTGAACCTGAGCAGTAAGATTATCAATTTAAACATTTCTCATGGGGAAGATGATGGTGAAATTAGTTACTTGTGGAACCTATATAAAACATGGTTTGATCCTTCAATGACTGCAGGTTCTCAAGGTTTGGTACCAAAAGGGCATTCTCAAATGGTAAATTGTCTTGATTTGCAAATGACAAAACTTGAGAACATGATTGGTCAATTAAGTAACAATGCCACTGCCAATCCGCTGGTTAAAAATGAATAATTTTGAAATGATATTGTAAAGGTGCAGTGCTGTAGGGTCACCACTTCACCATGGTAAACTGTACTTGAGATTACAGAACAAGTAATTTTGTAAATAAGGTGGTTGAACTTAAGGCATGGATTGGTACTTGGGACGACGATGTTGTGGCCATCACAGAAACTTGGATAGAAGAGGGGCAGAAATGGTTGTTGGAGGTTCCTGGTTATAGATGTTTCAATAAGATTAGGTAGGGTGGTAAAAGAGGTGGAGGGTGGCATTGTTAATTAGTGATAGTATAATAGCTGCAGAAAGGCAGTTCGAGGAGGATCTGCCTACTGAGGTAGTATGGGCTGAAGTCAGAAATACGAAAGGAACAGTCACCTTGTTGGGAGTTTTCTATAGGCCCCCCAATAGCAGCAGAGATGTGGAGAAACAAATTGGGAAACAGATTTTGGAAAGGTGGAGAAGTCACAGGGTAGAGTCATGGGTGACTTCAACTTCCCAAATATTAAGTGGAAACTCTTTAGATCAAATAGTTTGGATGGAGTGGTGTTTGTGCAGTGTGTCCAGGAAACTTTCCTAACACAGTATGTAGATTGTCTGACCAGAGGGGAGGCCACATTGGATTTTGTACTTGGTAATGAACCAGGACAAGTGATAGATTTGTTAGTGGGGGAGCATTTTGGAGATAGTGACCACAATTCTGTGACTTTCACTTTAGTAATGGAGAGGGATAGGTGCGTGCAACAGGACAAGATTTACAATTGGGGGAAGGGTAAATACGATGCTGTCAGACAAGAACTGGTGCATAAATTGGGAACATAGACTGTCAGGGAAGGACACAATTGAAATGTGGAACTTGTTCAAGGAACAGATACTACGTGTCCTTGATATGTATATCCCTGTCAGGCAGGGAAGAGATGGTCGAGTGAGGGAACCATGGTTGACAAGAGTGGTTGAATATCCTGATAAGAGGAAGAAGTAGACTTATGATGTCAGGTTGAGGAAACAAGGTTCAGACAGGATGCTGGGGGATACAAGATAGCCAGGAGGAAACTGAAGAAAGGGATTAAGAGAGGGCATGAAAAATCTTTGGCGGGTTGGATTAAGGAAAACCCCAAGGCCTTTTACACATATGTGAGAAATATAAGAATGACTAGAGCGAGGGTAGGTCCGATCAAGGACAGTAGCGGGAGATTGTGTATTACGTCTGAAGACATAGGAGTGGTCTTGAACGAGTACTTTGCTTCAGTATTTACGAATGAGAGGGGCCATATTGTTGTAGAGGACAGTGTGAAACAGACTAGTAAGCTCAAGGAGATACTTGTTGAAAAACTTGAGGGTAGACAAGTCCCCCGGGGCTGACAGGATATATCCAAGGATTCTATTGGAAGCAAGAGATGAAATTGCACAGCCGTTGGCAATGATCTTTTCGTCCTCACTGTCAACAGGGATGGTACCAGGGGATTGGAGAGTGGCGAATGTCTTGCCCCTGTTTTGAAAAAGGGAATAGTGATAACCCTGGGAATTACAGGCCAGTTAGTCTTACTTCGGTGGTAGGCAAAGTAATGGAAAGGGTACTGAAGGATAGGATTTCTGAGCATCTGGAAAGACACTGCTTGATTAGGGATAGTCAGCATGGATTTGTGAGGGGTAGGTCTTGCCTCACAAGTCTTATTGAATTCTTTGAGGAGGTGGCCAAACACGTGGATGAAGGTAAAGCAGTGGATGTAGTGTCCATGGATTATAGTAAGGCATTTGATAAGGTTCCCCATGGTAGGCTCATACAGAACGTAAGGAGGCATGGGATAGTGGGAAATTTGGCCAGTTGGATAACGAACTGGCTAACCAATAGAAGTCAGAGAGTGGTGGTGGATGGCAAATATTCAACCTGGATCCCAGTTACCAGTGGCATACCGCAGGGATCAGTTCTGGGTCCTCTGCTGTTTGTGATTTTCATTAATGACTTGGATGAGGGAGTTGAAGTGTGGGTCAGTAAATTTGCAGACGATACGAAGATTGTGGAGTTGTGGGTAGTGAGGAGGGCTATTGATGGCTCAAAGAGACACAGATAGGATGCAGAGCTGGGCTGAGAAGTGGCAGAAGGAGTTTAACCTTGGAAAGTGGGGGCAGCACGGTGGCACAGTAGTTAGCATTGTTGCCTACGGCGCTGAGAACCCGGGTTCGTATCCCGGCCCTGGGTCACTGTCCGTGAGGAGTTTGCACATTCTCCCCGTGACTGCGTGGGTTTCACCCCCACAACCCAAAGATGTGCAGGATAGGTGGATTGGCTACGCTAAATTGCCCCTTAATTGGAAAAAATAATTGGGTACTCTAAATTTTATTTTTTTAAAAACCTTGAAAAGTGTGAGGTTGTCCATTTTAGAAGGACAAATATGAAGCGGAATACAGGGTTAACGGTAGGGTTCTTGGTAATATGGAGGAGCAGAGAGATCTTAGGGTCTATGTTCATAGATCTTTGAAAGTTGCCACTCAAGTGGATAGAGCTGTGAAGAAGGCCTATGGTGTGCTAGCGTTCATTAGCAGAGGGATTGAATTTAAGAGCCGTGAGGTGATGAGGCAGCTGTACAAAACCTTGGTAAGGCTACATTTGGAGTACTGTGTGCCGTTCTGGTCGTCTCATTTTAGGAAGGATGTGGAAGCTTTGGAAAAGGTGCAAAGGAGATTTACCAGGATGTTGCCTGGAATGGAGAGTAGGTCTTATGAGGAAAGGTTGAGGGTGCTAGGCCTTTTCTCATTAGAACGGAAAAGGATGAGGGGAGACTTGATAGAGGTTTATAAGATGATCTGGGGAATAGATAGAGTAGACAGTCAGAGACTTTTTCCCCGGGTTGAACAAACCATTACAAGGGACATAAATTTAAGGTGAATGGTGGAAGATATAGGGGGGGGGGGGGGGGATGCCAGAGGTAGGTTCTTTATCCAGAGAGTAGTGGGGGCATGGAATGCACTGCCAGTGGAAGTAGTTGAGTAGGGACCTTCAAACGGTTATTGGATAGGTACATGGATTATGGTAGAATAATGGGGTGTAGATTAATTTGTTCTTAATCTAAGACAAAAGTTCGGCACAACATCGTGGGCCGAAGGGCCTGTTCTGTGCTGTATTTTCTATGTTCTTAAGTAATTCTTGGCATAGCTACAAAAATTGAGTTCTCTGCTCCTTTACTCAGTTCAAAGCTCCGATTCAGAATCACTTGAATTACTCACACAACAAAAGTCCTCCATCCAGTAGGGGTCCCCAAGGATTTACAAGTGTGTTGGGGCTTTAAGCATGTTGATTGTAACCATGGTGATAGACGGAAGCTTTCAGTATAAAATTGCCGTGCCAATTGCAGTGTATGCCAGCATTCAAAATCAAAGCTCTCTTTTTCATCAGATTGACATTGTTCTCTTGTCAAAGTAATTAAGAAAGATGAAACATCTCTTTGATACACGCACTCAGAAGTGCTGGACGGAACTTATTGAAAAAGAAGCCTATACTCGTATAGCCTGGAGAGACAAGTACGGGGCGAAATATTCCAGGTTTCCACCCACTATTCTCAAGAAGAGGAGCGAAGTTCCCAAACTTCCTGTCAGGAATTATACCCTTCCGGCAATTGACGTTCCAAGACAACAGGAAAAAGCAAAGAAACCAGCTCAGGAAGCACTTTCCAAACCTGAGGAGTTCCAGGAGATGCGGCCAGTAACTCCTCAGATCCGAACTTTGTTGTACGATGGCTTTTCTAAAGAGCAAAGAGGCAGGTACCTGTACCTGGAAAAGAGGAAGGCAAAACCGCCAGAGGAAAAATTCCAATATCCTATTCTATCCTCCTGGGAGTATGGCTGGAGACAGGGTGAGCGAAATACATCCATGACTCGGAGAACCAGCCCTTATAAAATAGAAACATTTTAATGATTGCATAATTGCTTTGATTGTTCTCAAATCTAAAGTAAGGATTGCTGTCACTGTGCTGGTCAATATTATCAACTAAGATTGATAAATTATGTATTGTCATGCAAGAGTGACACCCTCCTCATGATGAATAAGGCAGGGCAGTGAGTGATTACAGGTACTATGAGAGGGAGATGGTGGTGTAATAGTAATAGCACTGAAGTAGCAATCTAGAGGGTTCATATCTAGGCACCGCAGCTGGTGGAACTTAAATTCAATTAATTAAATCTGGAATTGAAAGCTCCTTCTGTAATACTGAGCATGAAACGATTGTTCATTGTTGTAAAAACTCAATTGGTTCAGTAATGTCCTTGAGGAAGGAAACCTACCCTCCTTACCTGGTCTGATCTACGGTGACTCCAACCAACAGAAATGTGATTGACTGCCCTCTGAAACACCAAGCCGCTCAGTTTGAAGTCAGTTTGGATGGGTAACAAATGCATAAAAGAATAAAGAAAAAATAATTATGCAGCATCTGTGAAGATGTATATTAAACCATTAATCTATTCCAATAACATGTTTCCATAAGGTTGGATATTCTGTCCATCCTCAGTTGGGATATTGATGGTATTTCTCTGGGTTTGATGTGTGAGCTATCTAAACTAGCTAAGCACATGCTGCCCCACTTTCCATCAGTGAATTGTCATCTTCAGCAGCCATGAATGAAATTTAGGTGCTATCAGTGATGTGGACCCCAGTATATCACTGTTACTCAGGGAACTAGTACTTCCAGCCTTCTGGGTCCCATCCTAGATGTTCTCATCAGCATGCTTATCCTTGGGACATGATTCACAAGTGTAGGGTCAGCTTCCACATGCACAATGACATCCAGCTCAACTTTGCTCCCTCTTGGCCACTCCACTAGGCTTGTACTGCCAGACTACTTGGCCAACATTTAGTCTTTTATGAGCTGTAACTTCCTTCAGATAGAAGTCAAACTCTTCAACCCTGATGCAAATACTCTACCCTTGTTACATGGTCCTTTTATGACCACTATATGTGGCTGAACCAGACTGCTATTCAACTGTGAGCTGGCTTTCCATTTCCATAGCCCCCCCAGACAGGGCTGACTGATTCCACCGCCATATCTGCTCTTGTTTCAACCAGTCTGCTTCTGAAACCCTAATCAATGCCTATGTCGCTTTCACAATCAAGTAATCCAAATCCCATTTGCCAATTTCCCATTCCCCACCTTCAGTTTACCAACATTTCCTCTATCTATAGGTAAGGTAAAGTCGCCATAGTCCCAGAAGATCATAGGCCACTTTCCCCTTTGAGGGGGAGAGCTGACTGATGGTGATTTAACCTGAGGATCACCACACCCCAGGTGATGGCCAAGGTTAAGAAGGCGGGGCCTTCATCTAAACAGCTCTGCCTCTCTTGCACATCTATCCATTTTTGCTAACCTACCTCCTGGTTCTTAATAGCTCAATGTTAAAATACTCTGCGTGTACATTCCTTACTACATATATACAAATTAGGAGGAGGAGTAGACAACTTGGTCACTAGACCTGCTCCACCATTTGGAACGATTGTGGCCTCCACTTTCTACCTACCATAACTTTTGACCACTTGTCAGTCTAGAATTTACCTAACTCGGCCTTGGAGAAATTCAGTGACCCTGCTACTAGTGCTCTCTGGGGAAGAGACTAACGAAGCTCTGAAAGATAAATTCTCCTAATTTCTTACTTAAATGTAGGACTACTTATTTTTAAACCATATACCCCCTTGCTCTAGTATGTCCCACCAGGTGAAACATCCTTACAGCATCCACCCCGACACGTGCCCTCAGCTTCTTCTGTTATTCAATATGATCACTTTTCATTCTTCTAAATTTCTTTTTTTTTAATAAACAGTTTTATTGAGGTAGTTTTTGGCTTGATAAACAGTTACAGACATCATCAGAAAGAAAGCAAATAAGGCAAAAATGTGCAAACATCCACGTACTTTCAATACCATTCTTCTAAATTTCAATGGATACAGTTCCAATCTGCCCAGCCTTTCCATCATGAGATTTATCCCCAAATCACCCTAGTGAACCTTCTTTGCATTGCTTACAATGCAATCATATCCTTTCTTAAATGAGGAAATCAAAACTGTACACTAAACTCCCGATGTGTTCACAGCAACATCCTGTATCACCTTAGCAAAGCTAATAGCCTTGTTCCTCCCTGACTGTAGCCTCCTCCAAACCCAAACTTTCTGTTTAACTGGCTTCTGAATAAGTAATAGGAGTAGGCCTTGCGATCCATTGGGCCTGCTCCTTCGTTCCCTTTCTACTGAACTTTATTTCACATTTTTCCAGTGGAACATTAGCTACATGTTTTGTTTTTCTCCCCATGGTCATTGGGCCATATTAAAAGTATTTCTGGAAAGAGCTTGGCTTCACCATTTTGAATTGTTGGTGCAGAGCCTATCATGGCAAGCCCATTTCTGCATAATACTTCCAGTTTGTGAATGAGAGCCAAATACCTTCCAATGCCACTTCCATCAGTTACAGCACAGACGACAGTTCTAATTGGCAGTACTGAAATTGTTGAAGCTCCAACGGTTGCCTCAGATGGTCAAGGCCAGTATTAAATAGCCACCAACCCTATCACTCATACTGGATCTGGCACGTGTCTTGGTGGGTTTTAGAGGTCAACCCACCCAGGACCGCAGTCGGGTGTGCCCAGAATGACAACCTTGAATATTTAGGATTACTTTGAAGTTATGCTAACATGTGCAATATATATGCACGCACAATCTTTCTGGTTGCTGAGCTCATTGTCCCCTGTTCTCCTATATGTATAGGACAGATATTGCACCATGACAGATGACAGAAGGACAGAAAGCATTGGTACAGAAAGATTTGCACAGAACAATCATAACCCAATCTTTCTCACTGAAATGCTTTGAGATATTTTTGCAAGTGCAAGGTATTATGTTACTACCCCCAACTTTCAGCAAGGAGTCTATTTTGCAACTGTTTGTACCTTCCTAGAAGAGCAACCCCATCCTATAAACCCTACCTATTTTTGGTGGAATGCGTAGCTGACTAAACTGTAACAGAAAATGTTACAAATTTACCATTAATTAATATTGTAAACTATTTGGTTCAATGTTAACAAAATATTTAAATGTTTATTTTCAAACTTGTTTGGCAGGTGATGTTATAGAGGAGCTCCAGTTACCAGCTCATGGTCGATTGAGAACTGTAGACAATACTTTCTTTTCGAGAAATGGTGTCTTCTCCAAGATAACTGCAACAGATGCACTTGCTAAACCAAACTGAGAACGTCGACAGCATTCCTGCAACAATGCTTTCGTCCCGCTTTCTCTCTCTGGTACTGAAGTAATCCCATAGAGCTTCTGATCCGTGGCCTTTTTTTGGAATATTTCTGATTTACCATTCATTGCTTAAATAATTCATTAAAAACCTGCAGTATTTTTTTGAATCGGTCTGTTACTATTATGTCCTCAGTGTGCTTCAAATACTGCAATCTCGTGATGCTGTGTAATTCAGCATACCATTTTGTATCAGCTGAATATGTAGATCAAAGGGACCTCTTTCAAATGATCTTATGTATTGCATGGGATTTACTGCTCTTAAAAGCAGTTTATTTTGGGATAAAAATTGTCAGAATAAAACTTGCTTTGTCTTGCAAAGAGCAATTATAATACACGTTTGCATAAGGGAGAATAAAGTGTGGGCTGAGAGGCTACTCAAACCATTAAAGCTCCGTTTTCGTAGTAAACATATGCTGCAAATTACCTGAAGTTCACCATCACAGTTTGTGAGGAAAATATCTTGTAAACTGCCAAAGTTGTGTTCATTATGGAGTTTTAGCTTAAAAACTGTCAACAAAGTGGAGCCAGTGGTTGTACTGGATGCTGGGAAATAACTGGAATAAAAAGTTCTCTGGCAGTCAGAAACAGTTTTATAAGCTAATTGAATCTTAGGCTTTTAAGCTCCTACAGGAAGCTTCTAAGCTGAAAAACATAAATGTTTGTGTGTATAAGAGGGGCATTTTTTGTTAGTGTTGGGAAGCCATTTAGGACACAAACATTAAACACCTCATCAAGAGGAAACTGTGAAGCATAGAGTTGAATGTATTAACAAAAAAATTATGAGCAGGGGTAAGCCCCTTGAGCCTGCTCCATCATTCATTAAGGTCATGGCTGGTCTGATTGTAACCTCAACTCTACATTGCTGCCTATCTCCTATAACCTTTCGTGCCCCTGCTTATCAAGAATCTATCTACATCTTAAACATATTCAAAGACTCTGCTGCTACTGCCTTTTGAGGAAGATAATTCCAATGATCTCCAACTTTAGCGAAAAAAAAATTATCTGCATCGCTGACCAAGGTATTATATTTCACTAATTTATAGGATATGCATCAAATCTCCTGCAGATGCCTTTGATCTTCCATGTTTGTTGGAGACAATTGGCAGCAATAGGGATAAAACTTTGTGATTGAACGTGTCACTCAAGTTGGTCAAGGGAATGTGGGAAACTTCACTATAAAGGTACAAAAAAAGGTAGCTCACCTCAAGTAGTATCTCTCTTTATAGTCTGTTGTTATAGAAGCAGAGATTTTATATTAAGGTATTTGCAGTTAAAAGAAGATTTATTTTCTGTGATTTCTCGTTGGCAGATGCAAAATGGCACTTATACAAATACAAAGGGTAGAGTATCAGAGGATGACGCTAAATTGTGGTAATGACAACCAGTTACAGTCAGAGATAAGTGTGCCACTTAACCGTACAAATGTCTGAGATGAAGAAAGGCAGCAGTCAAGTCAGCTAACAAATATCATTGAGTGTGCAGAAGTGGGTAGCCGGAAAATAAAGGAAAAGACAACTCCTTCCTTCATCAAAGGCACTCATCAACTCAGTGATTCAGAATTTAACACTGATGAAGGAAGGAGAGTGAATCAATCGCTCCACTCATAAAGATAAGATCATATAAGCTCTGGAAAAAGTAGTAATCGACACTAGACTTTACCTATCCTATATTCTGGCTATCTAATGCTTTAATCATAATTTTACCCCACTAATTTAAGACAATGCTCTCATTTAGTGTTTACTTTAAGCGTGCAGTTATTGCTGAATTACAGTGGTGCACTGAACTACCTTTATGAATTGCTGTTGCTAAATAACTCTGCCTATTAATAATTTGCTATTCAAACTGCTCGCTGACCCTGACTAAACCTGCCATATCTATTTATTGCTTGTATGCTTGCTGTTCAGCTTTCAGTTGTAATTTTCTGCACAATTAATCATTGTTAGGACGTGATTTGTCATCTAACTTCTCCCTTGATTCATCCAGTAGTTAATTCATTTAGTAGTTAGCAAACAGAGGGTTGGTGAAATAAACACCAAGAGGGCGAAAGCTGGTGAATGTAAGACAGTTCAGCAAACCATGTGAGAGTTCTTTCAAGGGTAGCTTAAACCTCAGACTGTTTATTATGTATGAATGGATGGAATGGTTGACCCATGGAAGTTTATTAGTGAAGGGTTAATGTGAGTATTACATGATTTATCTCTTCCTTTGGCATGTATTTGTTGTTGGGATATTCAGTGTGCTCACACCAACGCATCTCCCCTCCTTCCCCTTAAGCTCTTGTCCCTCCCATCATAATATCCAACCATGGTTTTTCATTCAGATCTTCCTTTAGCCTTTCATTCTACACTCTAAAACTCAAACTTGCACAACTTTTCCTCATACCTCATTTCTTTTGTATCCTCAATGAGTCTTTTTGGTTAAATCACAATTAGAAAACATCTAAATATTAATCATAACACACAGAAATAGTGGGCTGGGTTCTCCGATTCTGCAGCTATGTCTGCAGGATCCACCTGATCTTACGACCAGAAAATCTGCGCCGCCCCCCTGCATCGATCCTCTGCCCGCTGGGGAGCTATCAGCCACGCCGCGTAAAGCCTCCTTTACCTGCGGATACGGCCGCAGAATGGCCAGGTCTGTGGCTGCACATGCGCAAGAGGGCGGCCTGTGGCGGCTGTGCCATACAGTATGGCGCCGGCCACGCGCAGACCTGGAATGCCACAAACCTCCCCCCTGCAACCCCAGGACCACCCCCCACCAGTCCCCCCAGCCTTCGCCGAAGCCCCCCTGCCAGCGGAATGGCTCCCTTCCCCCCGACTGTGGCGGCGCTGGACACAGCTGTCATACTGGGTCCCCGAAAGTTGTGAGGACACTCGCCCCACGCCGTCAGGGACTCGGCCCATCGAGGACGGAGCATCAAGGGAGAGCCTCAGATGACGTCCTGAGGCCATCCCGACGGCATGAGTACGCCGTTTTTTGAGAGGGCGGTGCATCGGTAAAATGGTGCCGATTCCAGCATAAAAATGGATTCTCCGGCGTCGACAATCGGAGAATCCAGCCCAGTGTCTTTCAATCTACTTTTATCAATATCTGTAAATATATAAAGAGCTTTATTATTGTGTTTACTCAGGAGTTTTAAGTTATGGCTGTAACATTTCCTTAGTTCTGAACGTTTTGATGATGTGTTGGAGATCCAAAGCAAAATGCCATAAATACCAAAGTATGAGTTGATGGCCGTGGTACACACACTGCTGAATTTTAGTGATGCTGCAGATGGAACACATATCTACAAGGAGGGAAATTGGACAGCGAGGAAGTTTTCCGTTGCCTTAGCAACTAACTGGTTCAGGAGCAAATCAACTCTGCGAGCCATGCATCATCCCAAGAGAAAATAAGCTGCAAAAGGGGCATATTTAGAAACTATTTAACAATATGAATCAAGTTAGTATATGACTAATTCATTGAAAATGCACCCTCTCTGTCAAAAATATATGCTTTGCAACTAATACATACATTGTTTTTTTTAAAAATTCTTTTATTACAAACATGTAAAATCAGCAACATTTACAATAGCACACACCACAACCTCACAATCCACAGTTTGTACAATTTTTCCCCTTTATACCCCAGCCCCCGTGGTGAACAGTTCCTCAAAACAGTGTGATGAACAACCCCCACCTCGTCTCGAAGCCCTCCGCCGACCACCTCAACCCACATTTGATCTTTTCCAACTGGAGAATGTCACACAGGTCCCCCAGCCAGGCCGCCACCCCCAGTGGCGTATCTGACCTCCAATTCAGCAAGATCCTTCACCGGGCAATTAGAGAGGCGAAGGCCACAAATTCGGCCCCCTTCTGCTACAGCAGCTCCGGCATTTGCAACACTCCAAAGATCGCCACCATCGGGTCCAGCCTGACCTCCACCCCCACAATATTAGACAGCGTCCCAAACACTCCAGCTTCCCGCAACCCCAGAGCATGTGCGGGTAATTCGCCAGCCCTCGCTCACACTTCTCGCATTCGTCAGCCAACCCTTGAAAGAACCCACTCATCCTCACAAGGATCATAAGCACCCGATGGACTACCTTGAACTTAATCAAACTCATCCTCGCAAAAGAGAAGGTTGAATTCACCCTACACATCGCCTCACACTATAAACCCCAGTCGATTTCCCTCCACAACTCCTCCTCTCACTTGCTCTCAATCCTCACCATTTGCTCCCCCCTCACCCCAGCTCCCCCAACCACCCATATATTTCCTCAATCCTCCCCTCTGCATACTCATCCAGGAGCAGCAGTTGCTCCAGTCGGATATATATCCCGGCAACGTAGGAAATGTCCTCCACTTCTTTCTTGCAAAGTCCTTCACCTGCATATATCTAAATTCACCCACCCCCTTGGCAACAAAACCTCTCCCACAACTTATCCCGCCATGCAAACTGCCCTCACCCTCTCCAGCCCCACCTCCACTGTCTCACTAAACTCACTGTCTCATCCCCAATAGATGCGGTGCCAACTCCGTTGCAGACTCCTTATAGAACTCTGCCAGAAAGCCATCCGGCCCCCGGAGCCTTCCTCGACTTCATCCCCCTAATGCTATTGATCATCTCCCTCAGCCTCAGCAGCTCCTCGCTTCCTCCAACCTTGGAAACTCCAATCCATTGAGGAACCATCCCATTTCTCCTTCCTCTCCACACGGCTCTGCTCTGTGTAACTTGTCTTTTTTACAGAAATTCAGAGTATTCAACTAATGTTTTACAATTAATGGGCAATGTAGCATGGCCAATTCACCGACCCTGCACATCTTTTGGGTTGTGGGGATGAGACCCACACAGGCATGGGGAGAATGTATAAACACCACACGGACAGTGACCCATAGTTGGGATCAAACCTGGGCCCTCAGCGCCATGAGGCAGCAGTGCTAACCAATGTACCACCATGCCGCCCAGCCCTGTATAACTTTTCATAGTACCCCAGGAACACCTCATTTATCTTCCCCAGCTCTGTCACTACTTCCCCCCTCTCCAGTCACACCGTTAGAATTTCCCTGGACGTAGCCTGCCTCCTCAGCTGGTGGGCCAGCATGCAGCTCACCTTCGCTCCATATTCATATTGAACCACCCTCACAACCTCTGCCTCTGCCAAAAATTCTTTAGTGGGGACCTCTGCGTATCTTCTATCCACCTTGACTATTTCATCCAATAACTGTCCATGCTCCTCCTTCCTCCTGTCTCTGTGTGCCTTGAATGAGATAATCTCTCCTCGGACCACTATCTTGCACACTTCCCAGAATGTGGCCGCTGACACCTCCCTCTTCTGATTTCTACATACTCCCCGATCGCCGACCTCACCTTTTCACAGAACCCCTTATCCGCCACCTACCAGAATCCAGCCTCCATTCCGGCCTCTACACTGCCCCTCACTGAGCCTCATCTCCAGCCAATGTGGCGTATGATCGGATATCACAATTCCCACATACTCTGCCCCCACCACCCTCTACAACATCACCCGGCTCACCACAAAGATATCACTTCTCGAGTACGCCTTGTACCTGTGTGAGAAGAAGGAGTACTCCCGGGTTCTTAAACCTCCACGGGTCAACCATTCCCATCCATTCATACACCCTCCCAACTCCTTCACCATCCTCAATCTTCCCATTGACTTGGGGCTCGATCTGTCCACCCTCGGTTCCAATGCACAATTAAAATCTCCATCCCACAATTTTGCCGGGTACAACACCCCAAACCGGACCTGCCTTCGGTAAGACAGAGCCTTGGCCTTTTTGAATCCTGAATGCCCCTTCGGCAGCTCCGCACCAATGTCCTGATGTATTCGGACATGGTTCTCTTCCCATTCACAGTCTTGCTCCTTCCTGGCCCACTGTAGGATCTTTTCCTTGTTCACGAATGTGTGCATCCACACAATCACTGCCTGTGGGCTCCCCACTCTCAGCCTCTGCCTTAAAGACCTGTGGGCCCTATCCAATTCTGGGGCCTTGTATAGCACTCCCTGCTTTACCAGCCTAGTCAACAGTGGTTAGCACTGTTGCTCACAGCTCCAGAGTCTCAGGTTCGACTACCGGCTTTGGTTACTGTCTGTGCGGAGTCTGCACATTCTCGCCATGTCAGTGTGAGTTAACTCCGGGTGCTCCAATTTCCTGCCACCGTCCAAAGATGTACAGGTTAGGTGGATTGGCCATGCTAAATTGACCTTGGTGTCCAAAAATGTTAGGTGGGCTACTGGGTTGTGGGGATAAGGTAGAGGTGTGGGCGTATGTAGGGTGCTCTTTCAAAGAGCCGGTGCAGACTGGATGGGCCAAATGGCCTCCTGCACTGTAAATTCTATGATTCTCTGAACATCCTTGGCACATATTTTGCGGCGCTCGTTCCTTCCACACCCTCTGGCAGCCACACAATCCGTAGGCTCTGCCGCCTAGACCTGTTGTCTTGCTCCTTGACGTTCACCCTCAGCGACTTGCATAAGTCTCCCAGAGCGCCCACCTCTGCCTCCAAACATACGACCTCTAGTCAGACACCACCGTCTCCACCTCTCGTATCTTCGCCCCTTGTGACCTAAAGGCACTTTGCCTCTTCGGTAGCCTGGAGATGGATCTTGTTGGGACTTGGGGTTATAAAAGGAGGCTGAGGGAATGGAGGGTAACGGCAGGGAGGGTGGGGTGCGGAGGTGTTGGTTGGATGTTTGTTGTGGGATTTCCTGTTTATTCTTTTTTTGGTTTTGGCTGTGTTTGACGTATATATATATAAAAGCCTTAATAAAAATATTTTAAAAAAACAGAAATTCATCTTTGAGGATGGCCATCGACTGTATCATCTGGGCCTTTCCCACTGGCGTCGACCCACCCCATTCCATTTTCACAACTTTGCTGCACCACAGGTTTCTTCCAGTTCCTTAGCCAGGTCTTTGACTGTCTTTTGCTGGTTCCGGTAGCCAGTCGACATAGCAATCCTGGGGAGAACCTCTCCCTCTACACCTTCTGCACCACTGTCCTGCCAGAGCTACCCCACTAACGGGTATAAAGTGCCCAAACCAACGGCATTGGAATACACACATTGTCAAATCCAGTGCTGTTACCTTTTACAGATTGGAATGTGAAGAATGGTTGGAATATGAGTCTTTACAGGAACAAACTGTGTCACAACGTAGAATCACCAGGCAGAAACTAGTAGCCAAGTTCCGCCGCATGAGGACGGCCTCAATCGGGATCTTGGGTTCAGGTCACATTACATGTAACCCCCGCTGTTGTATTCTGTGACCTTGCCGTTGTAATGATAGTCACAGAACATCTGGTTGCATAACTAGAATCATGATTTATTGATGACCACGTGGAAGGATAGCAAACAGAATACCTTACAGACAAAGTTACTATTTGAGTTCCGTGAACTGTCTTGGAACTACCCTTATGTGCGACTGTTCTGTTGTGCGCCTTGCTACCAACTGGCGAGCGTCTCATGTCATATGACTGATGTATGATGCCACCTTCTGGTTGGAGGTTGCATTACTAACTAAGTATAATACTATTCACAGGCGTATCACACCACCCACCATGATGCCTGGGTTTTCAGAATCCTACTAACTGTCCTGGCTTGAGACAGTTCTCACCTCCATTACCTGGGATTATCACTCACTCCGCTCACACTGTTTGTTCCTGTAAAGACTCACATTTCAACTGTTCTTCACATTTCAATCTGTAATCATCTTGCAATTGTGTCTCTCCAATATATGCTGTGATTGCGAGCCTGCCTCCAATTCACCTGATGAAGGAGCAGCGCTCCGAAAGCTTGTGACTTCAAATAAACCTTTGGACTTTAACCTGGTGTTGCGAGACTTCTCACTGTGCACACCCCAATGCAGCGCTGACATCTCCACATCCTGTATAACTGAAACATAACCTTCCTATTTTTGTATTCAATTCCTCTTGCAATAAACTATAACATTCTATTAGCTTTCCTCATTACTTGCTAATCCTGCGCACTGAACTTTTGCGATACCCAATACCTCATTAAGTCACTTTTACGCCAATTGGCAGTATTGAGGACTCCTAACTCAGGTGTACAGTTGGCTGAGCTGACAGTAAAGCTCATTCTTCTCTTCCCCTCAATCCTCCAGCCAAAGAGTGCATCTTCTCTTCATTACACCAACTCCGACCTCTCATCTGAAATGTGATGGTTTGGCGACTTTCCATGGAATGATATTAGAGTTCCAAGGTTTACGCTATGAAAAGAGAGTGCATTCCCTGGAATAATTTTTTTTTCTTTTTTTTTCTTATAAATTTAGAGTACTGAATAATTTTTTCCAATTAAGGGGCAATTTAGCCGATCCTGCGCATCTTTTGGGTTGTGGGGGTGAAACGCACGCAGACACGAAGAGAATGTGCAAACTCCTCGCGGACAGTGACCCAGAGCCGGGATTCGAACCTGGGTCCTCAGCGCCGTAGGCAGCAAGGCTAACCACTGTGCTACCGTGCTGCCCAGTCCCTGGCATAATAAAGGCTAAGGGACGATTAGACTACTGTTGGAGGGGTTGCATGTTTGAAACTCAAGTTGGGATTGAATAGGATGCAAGACTGCAAGTAGTCTGATTTTGATGATGACAATGGCCAGGGAGGGAAGGAAGCATGGTTATGTTATGAAAATTTGTGGCGGGGTCAAAGATGATGAATTCAATCTTTCCAACGTTTAACTGAAGAAAACTACTGCTCAACCTTGAATGAAGATTGGATAAATAGCCTGACCACATAATGGTGGTGGAGAGGTCAAGGTGTATGTTACCAATATACATGTGGAAACTAGCCTTATGTTTGTAGATGATGTTGCCAAGGCCAGTATAAACATGAGGATGGTGTCAAGTTTAGATCATTGGAAGAATGTCGAGGTAATGGTTTGGGGGTCTTGAAAGGTAGCCACATCTGGCGATGCTCTTCAGAGGCGTGTGCAAAATGCCCACCAAGCTGGACGATGGATGAGAGGCATTGGAAGAAAACAGTGATATCAAAGCCTGCATTAGGACGGTCAATGCATTATCATCATAATCACAACAAAATGTTGTTCATGGCTTTGGATTCCTTGAACACTCTTTCCCTTTTATGTCCTGGAGTCACTAAAGTTTTTTTTTCATCACTTACCCCATCAACAGTATTTTGTACCCAGGTTTTTAACATCTGTGTTAATAGATTGTCATCTGGCATTATCTTGCTGGCTCATAAATAGAATTTTAACTGTCACATATACATACAGTATCAGCCTCCCCGAACAGACACCGGAATGTGGCGACTAGGTGCTTTTCACAGTAACTTCATTTGAAGCCTATTTGTGACAATAAGCTATTTTCATTTCATTTCATTTCAGTAATCTGGAAAATTCAGGAAATGTAAGCTGTGATTTCAACAATTTAATCAGGATGTTCACACCACTGAGGCTGGAACAGCAGATTGTCAGTGCACTATGGGATGCATTCATCTTCAGTTGTAATGCTTACTTCTGACTGGCTCTTCTCTGCATGACAGGTCATTGAATTGAAGATGGATTTGCCTTTGACAGTCATAGAAAAATTCTGTCTTGACAGCAGTAAATGATTTATTTCATTCAATTGTATTTGACATGGTCTTATTTTGCAGAAAGTACATCATGTATACAGTGTGGAAGCATTGCTGCGAGAGCTTATGTAGCTTATTGAAACATTTCAGCATTTTATGACTTGACAAAAATCATTGGCGGTATTGTTCAATCCTTTTTATTTCAATATTATTGTCAATTTATCAAGCTATTTGAAGTAATTTGTTGTTGGTTATATTTTAGCAACCATTTCCTTTGCTAGAGTACCAGGATCTGTTTTGACACGGATGTAACATGTTAAAATATAGATTTTTGGTGTTATGCCCAACATAAACGTCCTTAGGGGCTGGTTTAGCACACTGGGCTAAATTGCTGGCTTTTAAAGCAGACCAAGGCAAGCTATTGCTTCACAGCAGCAGAGACCCTGGTTCGATTCCCAACTTGGGTCACTGTCAGTGCGGAGAGTCAGCACGTTCTCCCTGTGTCTGCGTGGGTTTCCTCCGGGCGCTCCAGTTTCCTCCCACAAGTCCCAAAAGACTGCTTGTTAGGTTAATTGGGCATTTTGAATTCTCCCTCAGTGTACCCGAACTAGCGCCAGAGTATGGCGACTATGGGATTTTCACAGTACCTTCAGTGCAGTGTTAATTTAAGCCTACTTGTGACACTAATAAAGATTCTTATTCTAAATCCCCAGCACTTCTTGCATAGGGTGGGGGGAGGGGGGGGGGGAGGGGGGGGGGGAGGGGGGGGGGGAAGAGTGGTGGTAGCGGGGAGAGCAGTTTGATGTCTGAATCTTACTCCAGTCATATTGGGGCAACTGTAAATAAAAAATTGGCTTCTGATGGTGGAGGTGGTGGGTGGGGGCAGTCAGGGACATGCAGCAATCCAGAATCACAAGAGGAGTGGTGGGTTGGGATGTATAATTAGAGAGGGTCAGTCAGATAATGTGGAATGAAACTGTGGAGGCAATCCAAAAATAGAATGAAAACCTTGCCAAGTCAACACGGGGGAATAGAGAGTCAATAGAGGTTAAGGTGATCGTATAGCAGATTGCAAGATCTATGATTTGACCTTCTGTGGTTTGGATTGAAATTTATTCAGGGTGGATGAGGGGATGTAGGCAAATGGAAGTATGTAACAAAAGTGTAAATTAATGGCTCCTTTGAGGTATACAAATTTCATGTAATGTTTATACAAAAGTTTGGATGTCATATTTCAATGTAATGGAAAATGAAATCATTTTCAGGTTAAAATGTTGACAGAAGCAAGGTGCTGTCATTCCATTTAGGACTAATGGAACCGGTACTTAACATTCTTCTACCCTTTCAAACCTTTGAAAGATCTTAACCAGTAAAAGTAGCCATGGGATTCCTGCAGATCTACTTCCACAGGAAAGTGGTCACTTACTTCCAGGGCCTGTGAAGTTAGAAAAAGAGGAGACTGTCAGTTTTGATTTAACCATGGTGGAGAAACACATACAGTGTTTAATCTCAAGTAACGTTCCAGAGTAGTGTTTTATCCCGTACCAGCCTCCCCGGACAGGCGCCGGAATGTGGCGACTAGGGGCTTTCGCAGTAACTTCATTGAAGCCTACTCGTGACAATAAGCGATTTTCATTTCATTTCATTTCCTCTGTCACCAGCCCAATGAGCTTGCTTAAAAGTTTATGATATAGGGTGGCATGGTGGTTTAGCATGTTGTGGCATCAACAAATGATAGGGTAGAGTAATACAAAATGGATTCTTCCCACAGTCTTCCTCTCGATGATTTTCTGATTTGAACCATATTCGTGGTATGGGGATGTTGAGGATAAGCTAGGCACTTTCTCACAGGGAGGAGAAAAAGTAATGCTTTGTGAAAGTCTTCATTTCCCACTGGGGTACACTTCTGCAGTTGGCAGTAATTCTCCAGTACCTCACACAAAAAACTTGACAGTGAATATCAGTGGGCTGTCTGGCGATGATGGACACGCCAGCCAAGCCTAATCTGTCTTCATTCAATGTCCATATATGTGCAATTCCAGTGGTTATCATAGTAGCTGTGATGAATCACTAAATCAATGTGTCCTCTCTGATATTTGGGAAAGAGAAATATATCTTTCTTATAAAAGAGTAAATATAACTGAATATATTTGTGAGAAAGTAATATCTACTATGTATATGTTTGCTGATCTAGTAAGGAGCAAAATTGGAAATGCCAGTTATTTGCACACTCAATGTGGAATTACCTTGGTAGAAAATTAATTCACAAATCTCTCAGTTTCTAAATCTCTCAGTTTCTATTATGACATACTTATTATTTAAATCACAATGTTGTGTTTTATTTTGTCCTCTTTATACAGTGACCAAAATCTTAAACAGTAGCAGAAAATATTTAATTTCCAATTGTGACAATTCCCTTGCTGAAGCCATATCACTCGTTACACATTGAACTTGTTTCTTGCCTTAATCATTAAAATGCTATGGTTCTCATTGTCAAGCCTTGTCATAGAAACATAGATGCAGGAGTAGGCCATTTGTCCCTTCGAGCCTGCACCACAATTCAATATGATCATGGCTGATCATGCAAATTTAGTATCCCACTCCCACTTTCTCTCCATACCCCTTGATCCCTTTAGCCGCGAGCGCCATGTCCAGCTCCCTTTTGAATATGTCCAACGAACTGGCCCCAACAGTTGTCTGTGGTAGAGAATCCCACAAGTTCACAACTCTGTGAGAGAAGAAGTTCTTCCTCATCTCAGTCCTGAATGGCTTACCCCTTATTCTTAGGCCGTGACCCCTTAGTTCTGGACGTCCCCAATATCGGGAACATTCTTCCTGCATCTAGCCTGTCCAGTCCCATCAGGATTTTATATGTCCTTGTCTATAAGTCCCTGCCTCAGTCTCCCAACCTCTACCATGCATTCACTGTGATGTTGCAGCATTCCTTCCTCTCCGGCCTCCTTTGCATCCTCCTTCCTGACTCTACCTTTGCATCACACTGAAAGACCAATCAACACACAGAACACATCAGCCAATCACCAGACAGGACACGGCCACTATAAAGCCAGAGGGCACTAGTTTTCCCGCTCATTCGGGATGCAGCCTCTGAGACAGCCAGAGCCCGTAATCAGTAGCACGAACATCTACCATGTGCTAGCAGTATAGTCTGGTCAGGTTAGCCTTAGGTCTTCAGTCAACCAAACATAGTGTCGACCCACAGTGCAAGTATGTTTAACAGCTCATAGTTAAATAAAATAGAGTTGTACTTCTACAAGTGTTGGTAGCCTGTCTCTCTCACTGCTCTGGTAAACGCAGTCCTCGCAGACCCAGCATACCCAACACATCATGACCCACACTCTGGAATGCTCCTTCTAAGCCCTTCCACCTTTGCGATCTCTATCCCTTACTTCAAAACTTACTTTGATCTTTCCTCCATTCACTCACCTCCCCCTTCCCTCATCACCACTCAGTGATTTTGTTTTTACCTTGTAAGGAATTTGGATTTTTTTTATTGTATTGGGCTGTTTTATTGCGTTGGAGGTATTATAAAATTTCTAACTGTTATTGCTACTGCTATTGCAGGTTGATATCTTGCTGCATGTTGGATATTTCACGAGTAAATCTTCAGATTAATTTAAAAATATCACCTTCAGCCAGTTGGTGTGTGCTGTTTTCAAATGCTGTGTTTCCCTGGAAGTGTACAGAATTTCCATACAGACATGAAACCATAGAATTACCTGTGCTTCAGTCATGCCATAAGCCTCTTTGTAGTTGAATATATTGACTGAATTTGGAATGACTGCCTTTACTAATTTTTCTCCACGAAGTACAATCCTATTTTTTTTTAAATGGAAAGAAATGTGGTTATAAAATCTCTATAATATACATTGCTGGATAAACTTTACCAATGTAACTAGAAAATGTTTGACTGTTGAAAAACAGGAGCAGACTGGGTATTTAAAAAAGACAATCTGTCCATCAAAATCAGTCCAAATGTGTACATAAAACATCAAATTGTCAATCACACATTGACAAATATGAAAGATGTCTGATCATACATGTGTGACGCAGAGCAGATTCACTCACTTGTGCACATCCCCAATGATAAACATAAGGGTAAATAAATCGGCTTTTGCTGATTTAAAAACTTACTGTACAGGTCAGATTTATATCAATCTAGACATGAAACGCTCCGGTGTTTACGCTGGAGTCAACACTTATCCGCCGTTTCGGAGATTCCTGCCTGCTGTTTCTCTCCTCAGATCCTACCTGATCTGCTGAGTTTATTCAGCATTTTCTGTTTTTATTTCAGATTTCCATCATCCACAGTATTTCGCTTTTATTATGTAGGGTAAAATTATTTTCTCCTTCCGTTCCCTTATTTCTTTGTGCATCGATTGTTGATGTTGAATAAGTCAGCCTGTTTTTGCTTTTTCTGATGAGTTGTTCTTATTTCAGTAGGATTATTTTATTTAATGTACGAATGGCTATTTCTCATTAAAAGGATTATTATTTTTGGTGCAATTAGGTGGTTTCTCCCCACTGTTGCTGCTGTCAGAGTTTCCTCCTTCCCACTTTCTACATTATAGAGAGACTGATACGGCTGTACTTCAAAGCTCTCATTAAGAGATCATCACATTACAGAAAGGCCATACTAGAGAGTGCACAGAAGAGATTTATAAGAATGCTCCAGGAATGGATAACTACAGAATCACACAATCCTTACTGTGCAAAAGGAGGCCATTTTGCCCATCAAGTCTGTACTGGCTCGCTGAAAGTGCATTCTACCAAATCCCACTCCCCTGTCTTATCCCCATAACCTTACACGTTCTTTCTTTTCAGATAGCAATCCAACTTCCTTTTGAATATCTCAATCAAACCTGCATCTACCACCCTCTTAGTAAGTTATTTCCTGACTCCAACCATCCTCTGGGTGAAAATTTGTTTCCTCACATCACTTTTACTCCTTTTGCCCATTATTTTGAATTTGTGCCCTCTAGTTCTTGATGCTCTTTTGAGTGGTAACAGTTCCTCACTATTTACCATGGCTATACCCCTAAGCATCTTGAATAGCACTATCAAGTCTCCTATCAACCTTCTTTTCTCCAAGTAAAACAGTCCCATCCTTTCCAAATTATCCTCATAGCTACAGTTCTTTTATTCCTGGAATCATTCTTGTGACTCTCCCCTGTACTCTCTCCAATGCCTGAGGAAAGATTGGATTGGCTGTGTTGTTGTCGTTGTGACAGAAGAGGCAAGGAAAGATTTGATTGTCATGTATAACATTTTGAGGAGCCTAGATGGAGTATATCGGAAGGGCCTATTTGTCTTAGCTGAGGTGTAAATAACCTGGGATCATAGATAATTGGTAAAAGGCCTGGAGGGAATTGAAATTACTTTTTCAACCAAATATGGTGATGTTTACTGTCTGAAAGGACGGTAGAGGCAGAAAACTTCATCACATTTAAAAAATACTTGAATATGCACTTGGAGTGGTAAAACCTACAAGACTCCAGAAGGGAAAAACAGTAGAAACGGGAATATAAGAATACTGGTCTGAACTGTTTTTTCCTTGGGACTATGGACCAAAAGCTACAAAGTTGGTTTAGGCTGAATAGATATTTTTCGAGCTGCAGAGGCTGAGTGGCATCCATCAATGCCGTAACTTTCTATGATTTTATGTAACTGGACGTCAATCTTGATGCTTTCCTCGATGCAGGATGTTTGATTAGGTGTCAGTTTAATTCATTATATTTACTGCCTTGTTGAGATACCATTGTTCCTATTTTTAGGGAGTGAGGGATAAGATTATTGTTACATTTTGTTACGAAATAGAATGTTTCATGGTTCACATTGTTCTTATTAAAAATAAAAGGAACAAAGAAAAATAATAAGTTCCTATTCATTGCAGAATTTTATATTCCATTACTGTGTTTTTTATACTATAACATATGTCTCCCTCTCTCCCACGTACTTGCTAGCCAGATTACGCTTGAAACATTTTCACACAAGGTGAGAATGACCTTACTCTTTCCCAAGTTAATCTATCGTCTCACCTGTCATATGCACAATGTGTGCTCTCTCTCACTGTTGTGTCATTATTATCTTCAATGAGCCAAACAAAATTGGTATCATTTCGCAACCTGATATTTGGCCATTCCTTCTTGCGAACATAGTCGCAATCTGCATTGAAGTCGCCCATAAGTATAAAGTACTGTTGGAGACAAAAGGAAATGGTATTACAAACAGACAATCATCTCTATCTAAATGCAGACAGGACGGTCGTGTTTCACAATCTTTCCGAGTCTCACACAGCTCTTAGTACTGTCTCAATGTTGAAAGGTTTGAGAGCAATCTATGTTCTAATGTTGAAGTAAATTGTTGCTATTCCCTACCAGTGCTGGTGTTGGTAAAATGCACTAATTGTTTTCAAATATTAGTTGGTACTAGGCTACCACCTCGAATTTGTAAATAATCTGTGGTCATAGTAATTTAAAAAATTAACCTGCTTTGAACGATAGTGTTCCAGAAAAGGCACTGAATCTTTTGAGCACAATTTCTTCCTTTCTTCTATCCATGCTGTCTGATTTCACAGCTTTCATCTTTAGTCACATCTGACCGACTGTCACAATTGGGAGGATCCAGTGAGTATCATGGATACAATTGCATCATTAGCTCAGGTGAGGATCCATTCAGATGAAACATAGAAACATAGAAAAGGGAGCAGGAGTCGGCCATTCGCACTTCGAGTCTGCTCCACCATTCATTATGATCATGGCTGACCACCCAACCCAATACCCGCCTTCCCCCATACCCTTTGATCCCCTTCCCCATAAGAGCTATATCTAACGGCTTCTTCAAAACATACAATGTTTTGGCCTCAACAGCTTCCTGTGGGAGCAAATTCCACAGGCTCACCACTCTCTGGATGAAGATGTTTCTCCTGTCTCAGTCCTAAAAGGTTTATCCTGTGTTATGGGCCAGGGTTTAGAGAACCTCAAAGTGTATCATGGAGTTCACCTGACCCACAACTTTTACTAGATTGTGGTATGGGGAGCACATGGCCCACTCTACAGGTGTGGTACAGCAGAAATGGAAAAGTATTTTTCAAAGCAAAACAATGTTTAATCTATAAACTCAAGTTAACCTTTTTAAAACATACAGTAAACATCTTAGCAATCATTAATTCAAATACTACCTCCAAAGAATATAGCACTAAGTAGTCCTTTCAGCTTTCCTTTCAACATCAATAAGACTTAAAAAAACCTTTAAAACACAAAGATCAGGGGCGGAATTCTCCGACCCAACTCAGGGTCGGGGAATCGCCCGGGGCCTTCGGAAATCCCTCCCCTGCCGTGGCCGGAATTCTCCGCCACCCGGGAATCGGCGGCGGCGGGAATCGCGCCCTGCCGGTCGGCGTGCCCGCTGCGGCGAATCTCCGGCCCGCAATGGGCCGAAGTCCCGCCGCTGTCAGGCCTCTCCCGCCGATGTGGTTTAAACCACCTCTGTGCCAGCGGGAGCAGGCAGAGCGAGCGGGCCCTGGGGTCCTGGGGTGGCCTGGCATGGCCCACCGATCGGCGGGCAGGCCTGTGCCATGCGGGCACTCTTTTTCTTCCGCCTTCACCACTGCCTCCACCATGACGGAGGCGGAAGAGACCCCCTCCACCGTGCATGCGCTGGTGGCCCCGACGCCAATCGGCATGGCGCCAAAGGCCGTTGGCGCCAGTCGGTGGAGCGGGAGCCACTCCGGCGTGGGCCTAGCACGTAAAGGTGCGGAGAATTCCGCACCTTTGGGGAGGCCCGACGCCGGAGTGGTTGGCGCCACTCCGCTACGCCGGAACCCACCACCCTGCCAGGTAGGGGAGAATTTCGCCCCAGGTTTAAATTCACTATTGAGAGCAGTTATTAGTTTTAAATCACCAAAGGATCGATTTACAGTCTTTAGATTTCAGAGAGTGAGACTAATACACCTTCTGGCCATGACTGCAGCTATCTAGCTCTGAAAACGAAACTAAAACACACCCTGCAGCAAACAGCCTAAAACGAAAGTAAAAATCGAACAGACAGCCCAGCTCCACCCACACTCTGACATCACTGATAACCACCCATTTCTTAAAGGTACATTTCTTAAACACCCATTTCTTAAAGGTACTCTCACATGACACCTCCCCCAAGAAAATAAACCCATCAACTTTAAGACGGTTTCATTTTTCACCTTTTCCCTATCCTTTAAGAAATGCACACAGTAAATATACTTTTTTGTTTAAAAAAAAAACAACACACGCAAACAAGTATAATAATATAGTCCATTTTTTTCATTCTTCTTCCTCCAACTGAACCTGCTTCCGTTCATCACATTCGTGACAAAGCATCGGCTATCACGTTTTCTCGTCCTGCCACATGTACTATTTTTAAATGAAATGGCTGTAGCAATAAACTCCAGCGAAACAGCCTTGCATTGTTATTCCGGAATCGCACCGAAAACGGCAACGGATTATGATCAGTATATATAATGGTGTCAGATGGATTGCTGGTCACATAAATGTGAAAATGTTGCAAAGCCAGCACCAAACTCAAAGTCACCTTCTCAATCGTTGAATACTTTTTCTAGTGAAAATTCAATTTCTTTAAAAAATAACCAATAGGCCGCTCTAGCCCTTTGTCGTCGTCTTGTAGAAGCACTGCACCCACGCCCACATCACTCGCATTAACAGCCACTTTGAATGGTTTCGTATAATTTGGGATGGCTAACACAGGAGCAGTGGTTCAGCCGTCAAATGCCTGTTGACACTCCGCTGTCCACTGGAATTTGTTACGCTTCTTGAACAAGTCCGTCAGTGGAGTGAAAACACTGCTAAAATTCGGTACAAATCTCCGGTAAAATCCACTCATCCCAAGAAATCGCACTATTTCCCGTCGTGTCGAGGGTATCGGAAACTCCCCAATAACTTTTGTTTTCACATCCTGTGGGACCATTCGACCCTGTCCGATTGTATGGCCAAAGAAAGTGACTTGGGCTTTTCCAAATTCACTTTTGGCTCGGTTTATCACCAAACCCGCCTCCTGAAGTTGATCGTATAACTCCATCAGATGTTTTAAATGTTATCGCCATGTCTGGCTGAAAATTACCAGATCGTTGATGTAAACCGCACAATTGGGTAATCCTGAAACAACTTTGTTAGTTAACCGTTGAAATGTGGCTGGGGTGTTTTTCATGCCAAATGGCATAACTTTGAATTGGTATATACCATCTGGAGTCACAAAAGCTGAAATCTCCTTCACCCTTTCGGATAAAGGTAACTCCCAGTAACCTTAAAATAAATTTAGATTGGAAATAAAAGCTGATTGTTCCACTTTCTCAATGCAATCCTCCAAACGTGGGATAGGATAAGACTCCATTCTAGTAACTGCATTCTTTCCAGAGTGCACACTCAAGCGTTGGTTACCGTCTACTTTATGTACCATCATAATGGGTGAGCTCCATTGGCTGCAAGCCACTTCAATTATGTCAGTTTTAAGCATAATCTCAATCTTTTTGTTAACCTGTGCCAATTTTAAAGGGTTAAGTCTGTTTGGATGTTGTTTGATGGGAACAGCATTTCCCACATCTACATCATGTATAGCCATTTTAGTACTTTCCAATGTATCTCCACAAACTTGCCCATGTGATATCAATAACTCTTTCAGGTCAGTTTGTTTTTCCTCTGGAAGGTAACTCAATAATTTATCCCAATTTTTAAGAACATCCCCATTTTCCAATTTAATTTGAGGTATGTCAAATCCACAGTCAGCTGTATTTGGTTCTTCACTTTGAGTTAGAATCATTAAAACCTCCTTCTTTTTCTCTCCTTCCCTTTCAAAGTACCCTTTAAGCATATTCACATGACACACTCGGTGAATCTTCCTTCTATCTGGTGGTTTTACCACATAATTCACCTCACTTCATAGAATCATAGAATTTACAGTGCAGAAGGAGGCCATTCGGCCCATCGAGTCTGCACTGGCTCTTGGAAAGAGCACCCTACCCAAGCCCACACCTCCACCCTATCCCCATAACCCAATTACCCCACCAAACACTAAGAGCAATTTTGGACATGAAGGACAATTTAGCATGGCCAATCCACCTAACTTGCACATCTTTGGACTGTGGAAGGAAACCGGAGCACCCGGAGGAAACCCACGTACACACGGGGAGAATGTGCAGACTCCGCAAGACAGTGACCAAGCCGCTTATCGAACCTAGAACCCTGGAGCTGTGAAGCAATTGTGCTAACCACTATGCTACCGTGCTGCCCTTAATTTCCTTTCAATCTGATAAGGTCCACAAAACCATGCTTTCAAAGGCTCACCTACCACTGGTAACAACACTAAACCTTTATCTCCACTGGCAAAATTACAAACTTTTGCCTTCTTGTCCGCTACCCGTTTCATCACATTTTGTGCAACTTTTAAATGTTGTCCAGCCAATTCACCTGCTCTATTTAATCGTTCCTTAAAATTTAACACGTAATCCAATAATGTAAGTTCTGATTTCCCACTCACCAATTTTTCTGTAATCAATTTAAGTGGTTCTCTTACCTCATGACCAAAATTTAGTTCAAAAGGACTGAATTTGGTTGACTCATTTGGTGCATCCCTAATTGTAAATAGTACGAATGGAATTCCTTTATCCCAATCCTCTGGATAATCATGACAAGAAGCCCTCAACATTGTCTTTAATGTCTGATGCCACCTTTCAAACGCTCCCTGCAATTCTGAATGGTACGCAACTGATTTAAATTGTTTTATTCCTAAACTATCCATAACTTCCTTGAATAATCTTGAGGTAAAATTTGATCCTTTATCCGATTGTATTTCTGTGGGTAGTCCATATCTAGCAAAGAATTTAAGAAACTCTTCCACAATCTTTTTAGCTGGAATATTACGTACTGGAATGGCCTCTGGAAACCTAGTAGACACATCCATTATCGTCAAAAGATATTGATTCCCACTTTTTGTTTTAGGAAGCGGTCCTACGCAATCAATTAGGACCCTTGTGAAAGGTTCCTCAAATGCTGGAATGGGTATTAAGGGCGCTGCGTTTATCACTGCTTGAGGTTTCTTTATCACTTGACATGTGTGACATGATTGACAAAATTTAACTACATCTTTATGTAGTCCAGGCCAATAAAAATGTTTCTGAATTTTAGCTCGGGTTTTCCTTGATTCCAAATGACCTCCCACTGGTACCTCATGTGCAACTTGCAACACCTCCTTTCTATCCCCTACTGGCAATACTACTTGATGAATGTCTGCCCAATTTGCATCCGCCTGCATATGTAAAGGTCTCCATTTTCTCATCAAGACATTACTTTTATGGTAATGACACTCTGGTATACACTCAGATTCCTCTTCTGTGTATGCTTTCTGATACATCCGTTTTATTTCTACATCTTTTTGTTGTAACTCCGGCAATTTCCTGAACTAAAAATATCCGCCTCATCCTCCACCTGTTCTTGTTCTTTTTCAACCATCTGATCAAAAATTGTTTCTGATAATTGCACTTCAACTTCACCTTCATTCTTTGATTTCTACTCTCGTCTTAACCTGTGACTTTGCGACCTTGTTACTACACAATCCGGAAAAATCCCAGGATACTCGCCCTTCAACATTTCAGTTTTCTGATTTTGTACTGGCTTATCAACCACAGTAGGCATCACTCCCACCTGCAATCCAGCTGTATAATTACCCAGAATAAACTGTATTCATGGACAAGGTGGCTGGTTTAGCTCACGGGGCTAAATCGCTGGCGTTTTAAAGCAGACCAAGCAGGCCAGCAGCACGGTTCGATTCCCGTACCAGCCTCCCCGGACAGGCGCCGGAATGTGGCAACTAGGGGCTTTCCACAGTAACTTCATTGAAGCCTACTCGTGACAATAAGCGATTTTCATTTAATTTCATTTCAAGATAGTTTCTTTATTACTCCTACTACCACTTCACCACTCTTCACTGGACTTTCCAACCTATATAATGGAGCGCTACTCCTCTCACCTAGAATTCCACATATTACCACCTTTTCTGGCAATATTCTTCCCAAATTACATAACTCTTCATCTCTTACCATTAAAGATTGACTAGCTCCCGTATCTCTTAAAATTGTGACTTCTTTACCTGCTCCTCCTGATACACATGAGTAAACTTTACCCACACAAGTAAATTCTTTAAAGAGATCTGGCACCTTCTTATCAATCACCTCTTGATCAGGCTGTACAATCTTTTGAACCTCCTTCGCTTCACTTGGGCTTCCCTCTACCACTTTAACAAACCCCACTGTCTTATCCTGTTTTACCACATTAGCCTTCCCAGTGCTTTTCTTCAACCACCAACACTGTGACTTTACATGGCCTAGTTTATTACAGTGAAAACATTTCATGTCTCTTCCACCCTCCTGGATTTCTTTTTTAATCTGAGGTACACTCTCCTTATTATCTCCCATCAGACCACCTTTACCTTTATCACTTGAGTATTTCTCATGTCCCCAGTTTCTATCCCTCACAGGCTGAAACTGATGTTGGAAACCAAGCTTTGATTTATGAACTAATTCATAATCATCGCCATTTGTGCTGCTAATCTCGCAGTTTTAACCCTCTGTTCTTCCACATGAGTACATCAGGAATTGAATTTTTAAACACCTCCAAAAGTATACTTTCTCTGAGAGCTTCATACGTTTGGTCTACTTTCAAAGCCCTCACCCACCTATGAAAACTACTCGGTTTGATCCTTTCAAATTCCATGTATGTTTGACCAAATTCATTCCTTAAATTTCTAAACCTTTGGCTGTAGGCTTCAGGCACTAGTTCATATGCACCTAAGATGGATTTTTTCAGCTCCTCATACGTCCCAGATACCTCCCCCGGTAGTGATGCAAACACTTCACTAGCCCGACCTACCAAATTTGTTTGAATCAGTAATACCCACATATCCTGTGGCCATTTCATTTGTTTAGCTACCTTCTCAAATGAAATGAAAAAGGCTTCCACCTCCTTCTCATCAAACCTTGGCAATGCTTGGACATATTTTTAAAATCCCCACCAAGCCTTCAACTATGACGCTCTTTCTCACTATCCTCAGTACTATCCTCCAACTGTACATTTCCCCTTACATCTGTCAATTTTAACTTACTGTTATGTTTCATAGCCATTTTCTGAGTTCAAACTCTCTTTTTTCCCTTTCCTCGCTATCTCTTTCTTTTTGTTCTGCTAGGGCTATTCTTTCTTTGTTTCTTTCTTCTCTCTCCTTTTCTCATTCCCTGATCTGTATCTCCCTTTCTCTTTCTTCTTCTCGCATTGCATATTCAAGCTGCTTTAATTCTTTTTCATGTTCAAGTTGCTTCATCTACAACTGAATCTTTGCCATTTCTAATGAGTCAGACTGTATCTCAGGCGATTTTAAATGCTCAGCTACATATTTATGTAGCTCATATTTTTGCATTTTGTCAGGTCATGTTAACTGCAATGTTTTTGCCAAACCTAAAAGTCTGTTTTGAGTCTCCGTCCGTAAGGTACTGCGTGTGACCGTCTCCACCCCCCAAAACCTCAGAGCCTCTGAAAGAGCCATTGTCCACAACACACTCCCTACTTAAACTAAAATACCACACCCAAAAAGCACCCACAATATGCTCACCCCTCACTGTCTTTACGTTCACTAAGCCAATCCAATAGATAGACTTTTATGCCCCTCGAGCCCCAAATCTGTTATGGGCCAGGGTTTAGAGAACCCCAAAGTGTATCATGGAGTTCACCTAGCCCACAACTTTTACTAGATTGTGGTATGGGGAGCACACGGCCCACTCTACAGGTGTGGTGCAGCAGAAATGGAAAAGTATTTTTTAAAGCAAAACAATGCTTTTTCTATGAACCCAAGCTAAACTTTTTAAAACATACAGTGAACATCTTAGCAACCATCAATTCAAATATAACCCCCAAAGAATACAACACTAAGTAATCCTTTAAGCTTTCATTTTAACATCCATAAGACTTTTTAAAAAACCTTTAAAACACAAAGATCAGGTTTAAATTCACTATTGAGAGCAGTTATTCATTTTAAATCACCAAAGGATCGATATACAGTCCTTACATACAGAGAGAGAGAGGCTAATACACCTCCTGGCTGTGACTGCAGCTATCCAGCTCTGAAAACTAAACTAAAATACACCCTGCAACAAACAGCCTGAAACAAAAGTAAAAAGCTAACAGACAGCCCAGCTCCACCCACTCTCTGACATCACGGTAACCATCCATTTCATAAAGGTACATTTCTTAACACCCATTTCTTAAAGGAACTCTCACATGACACCTGTATCCTTAGACAATGATCTCTGCTTCTGGACACCCCCACCATCGGGAACATCCTGCATCTACCCTGTCTAGTCCTGTTAGAATTTTATAGGTTTCAATGAGATTCCCCCCTCATTCTTCTGAACTCTAGCGAATATAATAATAATCTTTATTGTCACAAGTAGGATTACATTAACACTGCAATGAAGTTACTGTGAAAAGCCCCTCGTTGCCACACTCCGTCATCTGCTCGGGTACACTGAGGGAGGATTCGGAATGTCCAAATTACCTAACAGCACGTCTTTCGGGACTTGTGGGAGGAAACCAGAGCACCCGGAGGAAACCCATGCAGACATTGGGAGAACATGCAGACTCCACACAGTCACCCAAGCCGGGAATCGAACCTGGGACCCTGGCGCTGTAAAGCAACAGTGCTGAATAATAATTCAATCCCTCCTCATGAGTTTGCATGTACACGGTTGCTCTGTTCCTTAAGAGGAAACGCACCTGAATGATGTGGGAGACCCCTAATAGGAAGTCAAATTTCAAAGACTAATTGACCAATTCACCCTTTTAAAGAAGCCTAAGTTCAGATATTTCATGGTGTAACAGCAATAACTATTCCTTATACCTCATGAGCAGCCACAAGATAAAGACAATGGGTTTTTATTAGTAAGTTGCTTGCGGCCTTTGTAAATAATGATTCAGGGATTAACACAAGCCTACATTGTTAGTTATTCGATGTTCCTATTGAAACTCAAAATGGCTACAGAAAATGTAGGTAAAATAAATCCATATTTTTTCTGAGGATCTATTTCCTCTTTTTTGATTAGCATTGGAAAGTACCATAAGCTGAGAAATTTAACATGTGGTTGGAGGCAGTTGAATTAAGTGGAAGCTGTAGCAGGAACCAAGGTCTGAGCTGAAGTTGTTACTTGGCAAATAGGCGTTCAGGGTATTAAGTATGCAGAGGCATCCTTCTGACTGAGAGCAGGAGCAGAGAGATTCCTGGAACTGTGGCCAGAGAGATTTTCTATTAAGCTAGTTCATGGCCAATCTTTTACTCAAATACCATTTTCCTGCACCATCTCTGTACCCCTAGATATTTTTAATATCTAGAAATTGATTGATCTCTGTTTTCGATTACATTTTTCCGCATTATATTCCATACCTACTGTTTCTCCTTATCTATTCTGTTAGTTACACCCTTAAAAAAATGAATATGATTTCCCTCTCATAAATCCATGTTTTTTCTGCCCAATACAACCTTACTTTCTAAGCTACCAATTATGTAGAGACTTGGCAGTATTGAAGAAACCTGCACCTCATTATCTCTGAAGAAACACTAAAGTCCCCCTTCCAGGCTGCACAGATCAGATTGAAAGAGAACTATACAAAGGCCATCTGCACTTCATAATGGAAGCTGGCCAATAGGAGTCTTATTGTCTGCTAAGACAAAGGATCCTGCAACCTTCCTATCATTTCTTAATGGTTGGGACATTTAACAATCTCGGGACCCAGATAAGGGATACGCATTCCCTTTCAGAGAAAATGTGGAGTCATGTCACAGGGACCTCTAGTGTAACCAGTAATATTCCCTTGTTGTACTGCAAAATCTTGGTCTAAAATCCTATAAGCAACCTCACAGAAGAGGATCTCAGCCCAGGTTGAATACCTGGCCCTTTCTACATTCTTTTTGCTGGTGCTTCTGTACCATTACTTATAAGACTTATTAATCTCTGCATACCTATCTCACTGTTTGAAGTGAACACCCCAGGAAAAGTGAATTATACAACATCGGTTTTCAACCCACTGAACTACACTACATGAAGGAATACTTCATTGGAATTTGTTTCTGAACTCTGAAACCCACACAAAATAATAGTTTTTTTCTCAGTACTCTCTGCATTGCCAATCATTATTTTCTCTGTCCCTCTTTTACTATACAAATGTAAATGAGTAAAGGTGACAACCCACCTCCCACATTTTGAGTGTGTGCAAATAAACTAACTCTTTGAGTTCATCCTATTTCGGGTTTGCTGTTGAGTTATTAATAGAAAATTGAATCACACCAAAACTGAGGGGTTGGGAAATACATCATTGCTCATGAAGGGGGAAGCAAATCAGAACAGCAGTTGCTTATGGACAAGTGGTGAGAGCAGAAATTAGTGCTGTCTAAAATAACCCCCCCTCCTGTCTAACAATAATAGATTCTGGCATTTTCCCTACTACTGATGTTGGGCTAACAGGTGTTTAAATCATGTTTTCTCTATCCCTCCTTTCTGAAGTAGTGGGGTTCCAATTGCTATCTGCCAACCTACAAGAACGGTTCCAAAATCTATCACGTTTTGGAAGATAATCACTAATGCATTCTACAGTCACCACTTTCAACATACTGAGATGTTGACAATCAGGGTCCAGGGATTTACAAACTTTCTGTTCCATTAATTTACCCAGTACTATTTTTATACTAATACTAATTTCTTTCAGTTCTTCCATTCTTACTAGTATTCCCGAGTTTTCTTGGGAGGCTTTTTGAATTTTCCTCTGTGAAGACTGAGACAAAATAATGGTTTCGTTTTTCTGCTATTTCCTTATTCCCCATTATAGTTTATCCTGTCTCGCCCTGTAATGGGCCCATATTTCTCTTTGCTAATCTTTTCATTTTTGCATACATTTGAAGATTTTACAGTTCATTTTATGTTTCTCACTAGTTTATTTTCATTTTCCCTGTCTTTATCAGTGTATTGGTCCTCCTTGCTGAGTTTTAAAATGCCCCCAATTCTCAGGCATTTTTTGTGTCAATTTTATAATCCTGTTTCTTTGATCTGATAGTATCTTTAAATTATCTTGTTAACCACTGGTGGATAATTTTTCCCATTGGTTGCCTCAAAGGAATGCAAATTTGTTGTAAACCATGTCTTAATTCTTTAAAGGCTAGCCATTGCTTTTCTATCATATCTTTTAATTTATTTTCCAGATTTACCACAGCAACTTGCTCCACATATCTTCATAGTTTCTATTGTTTAGTTTTCAGACCCTAAATCGGATTAAACTTAATGTAAAATTCAAGCATATTATGGTCACTTTTTCCTAAAAGCTCTTTAACAATTATATTATTAATTAGCATGACTATGACCACTGTTTTGTGGCCTTTAAATAATCCCAAACATAAATGGCTGTTGCCGCGTGCTGTTTCTTAGCTCAACCCAAGCTGATTGTACATCTTGATCTTCCTTTCCCTTTTTGCTTGTCCTTTGATAGATCAAATACAGTTGAATATTCAGTTCCCTGCCTTAGTCACACTCGAGTCACCTTTCCATAAAGGCAATTAGGTCATACCTGTTTCTTTTGTCAATTCATCTACCTTGTTTTGAATGCTGTGTGTATTCTGATAGAGTGCCTGTAATGTTGCCTTTTTAACACTTTTCCATATTTTGACTTTATTTGATGCTGGCCTTTGTTTCCGCTATGTTTCAATTTCACTTATCACTTTGCTTCCTACTGCCATGAATCAGATATTGTCCTAAGTAATATATGTTTGTATTGTTGGATAAGTGAGTTTAATTTGGTATTTTTGTATAAGGGTAAAACTCCAGTTAGACAAAGGTGTTATCATATATGGGGTTTTTGGTTTCAGTTCAGAAGGTGTCACACTGACACAGTGGCTAGCAATGCTGCCTCACAGTGTCAGGGACCTTGGTTCAATTCCAGCCTTGGGTGATTGTGTGGAGTTTGCACGTTCTTCTTGTGTCTGCGTGGGTTTCCTCCAGGTGCTCCGGTTTCCTCCTCCAGTCCAAAGATGTGCAGGTTAGCTGAATTGGCCATGGCCAATGCACGGGGTTATGGGGATAGGGTGGGGGAGTGGGCGTAGGTAGAGTGCTCTTTTGGTGGGTTGGTGGTGACTCAATGGGCAGGATGGCCTCCTTCTGCACTGTAGGGAATCTATGAAGCAAATGCAGAAAGACTAAAACGAGAGGAGAGAAGAGACTAGAGGAGAGAAGGGAGCCTGCAGTTAAAAGAACAGAAGAAACTGGAACAGGATACTTTTCAGTGAAGCCACAGACTGAACTAAGAATGGGTTGGCTTGTGAGAAGCCAGAGAGATATTTTCAGTATTTTTAAGGTTTCAGATATCTTGTGAACTCATAGTTGAAGTAAATGTGCCTGGAACTCTGAGATTTTTTGTGAAAGCTTGAATGTATTCCAGACAAAAGAATATTGAAAGGAGATTTGGAAAACCTGGAGGAATTTCCTTACTAAAACTGCTGAGCAAAATGTTTGTTTGAAAGTCTGGGGCTGGTTTAGCACAGTGGAGTAAACAGCTGGCTTTTAATGCAGAACAAGGCCAGGTTCAATTCCTGTACAGGCCTCCCCAAACAGGCGACTTGTGGCTTTTCACAACAATTTAATTGAAGCTGACTTGTGACAATAAGCGATTATTATTTTATCATCATTATTAGTAACGAGATAGCAGAATGGGTCCTAAGATGAAATAATACACAGAATATGTTAGATTGGACATCAGCTGGATACAATATGAATAGGATTAAAGGATGGTGGTGTCCTAGGTTTAATGTAACATGCCAGCCGCCCTGTTACATCCTTCCCAATTATACTGGAGTCCCAAAGGGTAGCATATGCTTTAGGAAACATAAAACATATGGGTACACTCAGTAGGCACGAGTCAGTGCATCAGACCTTGAATTGGCAAACCCCTATGCTCCACCTTACAGCTAAAGGACTAATCATCTTTGACTGGTCAGGAGTTGAAAATCAAACTAGTGGAGGCTTCTGGGGAGGGGATTAGACTAATGATGACTGATAGTAAAGGAAACCTGACCGCATACAACGGCATGCATTTTATCTGTGGCAATAAGACCTACCCGGGGTTACCAGAAAATTGGAAAGCTCATGCTATTTGGGATATGTAGTCCCTTATGTGCATCACATTCAGCAATTGCAGGACCATCCCCATCACAGGACGGCACGAAGTATTATGACATCGGCACAAATGCTGGGAATAATGATATCACCATTAGGGATAACCACTAATGCATACGAACTACGTGAGCTACGAGACAGCCTTGAGCAGGTAGCACATGATACTGCAGAAGCTGTTCATCAGATATAAACTGAGATGGTTGCAATAAGAGCGGTTGCTCTGCAGAATAGAATGGCCCTTGACGTCTTACTAGCTGAAAAGGGAGGTACGTGTGCCCTGATTGGAAGTGACTGCTGCACGTACATCCCTGATAACTCAGAGAAATTGATAACCTGGTGGATCACATTCGTAGAGTGGTAACAAGATTACATGAGGATGTGGGATGTAACTTTGGCTTTGGGTGGTTGGGATCGTGAGGACAGAGGATTGTGTTTTGGATTATAATCACCGTTGTAATCCTGATTGTCGCATGGTTACTATTTAAATGTTGCTCAGGATGTTGTCAGGGCATGGGGGTGCGTATGTCAGCATTGCCTCCATGGTCCCAGCATCTTAACAATCAAAAGCCTGTCATACGTCCACTCCCCTTACATTATAACCCACGCTTTGCTGCGGAGGACACAGTAATGAACTAACGGTGTTGATCATAAGATCAACAAGAAGGGAATTATGGAAGGGACTTTAGTGTGCAGATCAGTTGGCTGCTTAAGGGTATTCATTTTCACTAGCTGTTTAACTATATTTCATGAGAATAGGCACTTGGCAAAGCATGATGGATATTTAGCCTTATTTCAGCCAAGAGTTCTGTATGAAATAGAAAGTCATACAATGTAAACAATGTACAGCTGCACATTGTTTTGCTGCCACCATGATTTTTAATTTCTATCTTGCTCAGGAAAGCTCATTTCCCAAGGTTTATATTAAAACATGGCTCCGGCTGCTTTTTTTCTGTCTCTCTCTCTCTAATCTAAAGCTGTGCTTTTTACCCAGATACTGTTTACTGCATAATATAAATATGTGCTTTTAGCTCTGTAAGGCAGAGCATTTTGGAGTGACTTGAGTCACTTATCCAGCCCTCCATGAATGCTTAATTAAAAGACCCTTGGTGAATACTCAAAGTACTGATTTATAATTTCCTCGACACCCATCCTCCTTGTACTGGCTCCAACTCCACAGAACCAGTCACAATGCCTCAGAAATCTAAAGCCTTCCCTCCTGCACCATCTCAACAACCACATGTTCATTGACTCTGTACTCACTAGGATGTGGCACTGGAAGTAATCCTAAGATTTTGCAGTTCTGCTTTTTTATTTCTTTCCTAGCTCTCTGAAATATACTTTCAGGGCTTCATTCCTTTATTACCTATGTCATTGGTACCAATGTCGACCATGACCTCTGGCTGATCATGACTGTTGATTCTTCCTAAATATGACACACTTTGCGTTGTGTCGTAAAATGAATCATTTTGAAGTGTAACTATGAGACAGGCGTGCTTGAGGCAAGCCCTTTATAAATACAAATATAAATTTTATCTATCCCGCCATCCATCCCTTTGTCTGTTTGTCCCTCCATCGGTCTGTCCCTCTTCCCATTTCTGTCTGTGTAAACCCTTCTCCGCCCAATTTGTTATGGCAACGTTTGGTACAAATTTTACATCTGCAGTTGCCATTCACTGTGATTTTTGTCAACTATCAGTCATCTTGTTCTGAGGAATGACCTTCTGAAGTCAGATTTTGCCGCTATTGCCATCTTTTTAGTAAATTGCAGCTTCACAGGATGGATCCTAGAGGTTGTTTTAACTGGCTGGAAAGCCTTGAACTAGGGGGTCGCAGTGTCAGCAAATGGGTGAGGCATTTATGACAGAGATGAGGAGGAATTTCTTCACTCAGAGATGTATTAATCATTGGAATTCTCTGCCCCAGAGGACTGGGGGTCCTCAGTCAATGAGTAAATTCAAGACTGAAGTCAATAGTCTTTGGATACATTAGAGAGTCAAGAACTATGTGTGATGTAGAGGTTTGGCTATGTTCTTATTGCATAATGGAGCAGGTTCAAGGAACCAAAGGCCTCGTGTTGTTATGAATAATATGATCAAAGTGCACTCATCATTGTCACTAGTCCATTTTAGAAACAATTTACAAGTACCTTTGCTCTCCAGCGCGCCTTCACCTCCGTGTAAACATCGTACAATGCGTTAATTTCACTGACTGATGAGTCTGGCGATGTGTGTTGAGGAATAATGACAAAATCTTTTACAGCTTGAGGAATGTCAAAAGCATTGGATTATTACAAAGATTTTATGTATCTGTTAATTACACATTTTTAGCTATGGCAATTGTGTCTTATTGAAATAAAAAGGAATGATCAAACCCATTAATGTCAAATCAAAGAAGCACAGAAGGAAGCCATTCAGCCTGCTGTGTGAATGCTAGCTCTCTCTGCAAGATCAGCTCAATGAGTCCCACTCCCCTGCCCTTTTCCCGTTGTCCCGCAGTTTTATTTCTCTTCAGGCGCTTATCCAATTCTCTTTTGAAATCTGGCAGAGCTTCGGAAGGAAAATAAAAATAATTATGAATGGACGGTTTTATAAAACAACTATGTTTTGGACTGTCACTTTAATTCAAGATAAAATGGAGGACTGAAGAGGGTCATGTGATCTGCTTCAAATTGTGCCCAACACCAAGCCTGGGTGGATTGGTTGCCATGGGGATAGAGACTTGATGGGAGCAAGGGGTGAAATGTATCCTGTAACAAAGGCAAGAGTAGCCAGGTTAATTGTGGACAGACTTTCTTTGTGACATGAGAGAGAGTGAGAGAGATAAAAGCCTTGCCTAGTGTCCTGGCAAGGCCGGGGAAGGAATCACCAGGGATAGGCCTCACTAATGGCAGTTGGTTTGGAAATTCTCCAAAAGCTGAGAGAAGCGTCTTTTGATGGTCACCTGATGTTACAACCTGGCGAAACAGGGAGGAAAATGAAAACGAAAATCGCTTATTGTCACAAGTAGGCTTCAATTAAGTTACTGTGAATAAAGCCCCTCGTCGCCACATTCCGGCACCTGTTTGGGGAGGCTGGTAATTTTGGGAATTGAATCATGCTGCTGGCCTGCATTGGTTTGCTTTAAAAGCCAGCGATTTAGTCCAGTGTGCTAAACCAGCCCCTGGGAGACTTTGACTCTGTTTTCCAATTAAGGGGCAGCAGTTTAGCGTGGCCAATTCACCTACACTGCATGTGTTTGGGTTGTGGGGGTGAGACCCACGCAGACATGGGGAGAATATGCAAACTCCACATGGACAGTAACCCAGGGCCTGGATCGAACCTGGGTCCTTGGTGCCGTGAGGCAGCAGTGCCAACCACTGCGTCACCATGCCACCCTGTTCCTTTTAGCTTTGTGTGTTAAAACTTGAAATCCTGTTGGGAGATTCCTTTAAGTCAGCTGTTGGGAATTCAAACATCTTTTTCAAAGTCACCAGTCTCTCTGGGGATTTGAATGAAACCAAAGTGCGTGAAATCCAGGTTTAAGTAAGTAACCTTTCAAAGTGTCAAATACAGCATGTGTTGATACTCTGACTGATTATTCTCATGATACTTGATATTCAGGTGTTCATGTCGCCAGCGGTGGTGGGAGCATGGTGTTCGGGTCAGTGCCCGATTTTGCCCCGATGGCGATTCGCTGTCCCATTGGGGAATGCATTCTGGGCATCCCGGGATGGAGAATCCCATCCGGCATCTTCCCTTTCTGTCCTGCTTAATTTATACTGTTTCACTAAACTAATTATGTAATTATAAGCGTGAACCAATATGAACAATATAATTTCTTTCTGCTTGGGTAATAAATAAACACCACCCTCACCACCCACCTCCCATCTGGCTTTACCTCAGTTCTACCAAATTGTCAAAATTGAATTGAGTGAATTTAGATATCTTCAGATCAGATCAGACGGGGGCGACACTGCTGCCTCATAGCGCCAGGGACCTGAGTTCAATTCCAGCCTTGGGCGACTGTCTGTGTGGAGTTTGCAATTTCTCCCCGTGTCTGCGTGGATTTCCTCCGGGTGCTCTTGTTTCCTCTCAGTCCAACGATGTACAGGTTAAGTGGATTGGCCATGATCAATGTGCAGGGTTACGAGATAGGTAAGGTAAAGTTACCGTAGTCCCAGATGACCATAGGCTGCTTTCCCCTTTGAGGGGCAGATATGACTGGTGGTGATTTAACCCAAGGATCACCACAGGGGAAAGGTTGAAAAGGCAGGGCCTTCATGAATAACCGTGGATATGAACCCATGCTGTTGGCTTTACTCTGCATCACGAACCAGTTGTCCAGTGAGCTAAATTGAGTACAAAGATGGGGCAGGGGAGTGGGCCTAGGTAGGGTGCTCTTTCGGAGGATTGGTGCAGTCTCGATGGGCCAAATAGCCTCTTCTGCACTCTCAGGATTCTATCATTTGCATCTGACATCAGAAGTCCTCCCTATCTGGACAGCTAATAAATGGTCCTGAGGAAACACTGCAGGGAAATACCACAGTACAGGAAACCATGTTATTTATTCCCCTAAAATCAAGAACAAAGTTATTGTGGGTGTCAGCGAGCAATCAGCCTGATCCACCCAGAGATATTCCTCATCTTTTTAATTCTACAAGAACATAACTATTTTGTATGTGAAAGAAAAAGAGTAACTTACTGGTAAGAGGAGATGAAAACCACACAACAAATGGTTCTCTTGCAAAAACATCTGTCTGGTCATCAGGATATTGATAACTTTCTTTCACTGATAATAGTTTTGGTCTAAAATAGACATAGAAACATATACAGTAAGGTCGTTGTCCCACAGTCTAATATTTCACTTTAAACAGAAACTGAGACAAACCTTTAAGGCTTAACATTTGGGTAACAAACTGAGTAGATTGCCTTATTGTTTGGCCGGTTTCCTCCTCCTTAAGGTACCATTGCATAAGAGCGCATTGGTGACCTTGGGCTTCCATTGAATTGATCTGTGATTGTGCTTGCAGTGGTAGTGGTTTGCTGTCGCCTTCTGCAGTGTGGCTGACCAGGTAATCCTCCAGCTCTTACCGCATGTGGTCAGGCCTATCGGAAGGATTTACAGGCTGGTAATCAGTCTGATTGGCCACATTATGAACACACCTTCCATTGACCGGTTTACTTTGCAAAAAATATTACCTCCTGAACAGCAGAAGGCTGATGTTTATCCTTAAACAAAAAGTTACTTCATAAAGAAATTGAATTCTTGGTGCTTTCTTAAAACTGTAGCTCGACCCAGTTAATATCTGGGGCTGCATTCTCCGCTTTTGGGACTATGTCCCCATGCCGTCGTGAAAACTGTGGTCTTTTACGCCAGGAAAACTGGCATCAATAGGCCACATATTCACCGTCTTTCAGGGGGCTAGCAGGCAGCTGTCTTAGAGCTCGCAGCTCTAGTTGCCGATACGGATCCCCTCACACTTCTGGGTCCGAGGCCCCGCATGCGCACGGCGACAGCAGCCTCCAGCGGCCGCGCCATGCTCCATGGCGGACTCAGCCCGCAGACCTGGACCGCCAAAATAGTGCCCTGCATTGGCCGCTCATGCACCCCGGACCGCCCACGCACATAGCCCCCAGTCCTGAATGAAGCCCCCCCTCCCCCCCGGCCCTCCGATGGTCCCTCCCCCGGGGTCCCTCCCCCGACTATGGCAGCCCGGACTGAGTCCGCAGCTGCTTCACGAGGTTCCCAAATGACAGGATCATGTTAGAACCACGCTGTGGGGAATTCGGCCTGTCAGGGCTGGAGATAGAGGGGCGGGCCTAAGGCAGTGGGCAGTACGCTGCTTTCCAGTGGGCAGAGAATAGCAGAACCGGCGCCGGCCCCAATTTCGTGCAGGAAAACGGATTCTTGGCCCCGTCGCCGAACCTGATTTCGCCGTCGGGGTGCGGAGAATCCAGCCCTTGATGTGTGATTTCAAGTACTTTGTCACCGCACTTCACGCTAATAGTAACGTTAGAGTTATCTGCACCACAAAGTGGTCTGATACTTTATTTGGTGTCTCAATCTTCCATGCATTATGTTTCCAACCTCAGCGGTGTCTTTGTTGAGCAGAGGAAGGAGATAGTCATTGGATGAGAAAGTAGATTAGTAGCATATTACCTACCCTGGGGCATATGTACATTTTTAGGTACCAATTTCCGAATAGCATTCATGCATGTTTGGGTGCAATTGATCCAAGGAAAGAGGGGTCGAGCTGAGATGACATTTGATAAGGAACAGAACATTGCTCAATAATCAAGAGTCTTGGGAGATTAAGTGGCATTTGGACTGGTGCCTGCTCATCTCTCAACCTAGACCAAAGTACAGGATGCAATCTCTTTGTCTGCTGTGATGTAAAATAAATTTGATAATTTCAACACAGTCATTATTCAGCATTAGTTGAAATGGAATTCACAATTTTCTTCAGGAAGTTACTCAAAGTGGCTGATGTATGGATTAAAGATACTGAATCAAGTAACTGTAGGAAGTGGTGCTAATTAGCACTATATAGAGACAACTTTATTCTGCGTTTAAGCCATTTTATATTTCACCTAAGCATGCTTTAATACTGCGCGATTCTGCAAGGTGGTAGTGATCAAGATCACCAAAAGATAATAATTTTTTCCAAAAATGGAAGAAAAAGAGGAACTACTCAGATGTATTTTTTTAAATCCTTCAGTTGACTGTCCAATGAATATTTCTCTCTGGCTCTTTTAGTGATATTTATCCCGTGTCACTCAAATCTCTCTGGCTGAGAAGGCAGCTCCTTCTTCAAGGTGCTACCGCTCCCTAATGAAATGAAAACGAAATGAAAATCGCTTATTGTCACGAGTAGGCTTCAATGAAGTTACTGTGAAAAGCCCCTAGTCCCCACATTCTGGCGCCTGTTCGGGAAGGCTGTTACGGGAATCGAACCGTGCTGCTGGCCTGCCTTGGTCTGCTTTCAAAGCCAGCGATTTAGCCCAGTGTGCTAAACAGCCCCTAATTACCCTGAAGGAAGAGCACAGGAGTGCAGCCTCTCATTTTCTTCTTTCCCCCCCATTTAGAAATGCTTTACTCTGAACACTATCTCAAGAAATTGAAATGTGGAAATCGGAACAAAACTATGCGTGCATTGCTCCGCTGGACAGCCTTAACCCTTTGGAGGCTATGTATGAAATTTAGAGACATTTAAAAACTTTACAAAATTCTTAACTTTGTTCTGAGAATATCCGAAACAAGGAAATGTCTGAGTTTATTTTCTGTGGTTATCACAATCATTAAAACATTACAGAGAGTTTCATTCTCTTCCTCCTCCTACTCCTTTAGGTACCACACCCTAAAGGACATTGGTGGTCATGAATTCCACTGGATTGGCCCATGATTATGCTTGGCAAAGTGCCACAATGGTTTGCTATTGCCTTCTGCATCTGACCAGGGAGCTCTCCTACTCTTGCCACTTGCCATCAGGCACATTGGAGAGATTTACAACCTGAAACTCAACCTGTTTGGCCACATTACAAGTGCACCTTCTGTAGCCATCAAGTCCTGAAGTGGGATTTGAACCTAGAGTTTCTTGGCCCAGAGCTAGGGACGCTCCCTACTCTGCCACAACACCTCTATTTCATTTCCATAGCTCTTTTAAAAATGAAAACAATTGGGAAGGTGAAAAGAACATACATAGAACATAGAACAGTACAGCACAGAACAGGCCCTTCGGCCCTCGATGTTGTGCCGAGCCATGATCACCCTACTCAAACCCACGTATCCACCCTATACCCGTAACCCAACAACTCCCCCCTTAACCTTACTTTTTAAGGACACTACGGGCAATTTAGCATGGCCAATCCACCTAACCCGCACATCTTTGGACTGTGGGAGGAAACCGGAGCACCCGGAGCAGCGCCGGCCCTAGGGTTGCTGGCGCCCCAGACAAGCTGAACTTCGGCGCCCTTCGGGGGGCGGGGGCGGGGCCGGGGGGGGGGGGGGGGGGGGCGGGGGGGGGGGCCGAGGCGGGCGGGGGGGGGCGAGGCGGGGGGGCGGGGCTGAGGCGGGGGGAGGGGCAGGGCCGAGGCGGGGGGGCGGGGCCGAGGTGGGGGGGGCGGGGCCGAGGCGGGGGTTAGATAGAGGAAAGGAACTAAATTGCACTTTAACCAGTCCTATCAGCTCCTCATGCACAGTTCATCCCAACTGATCCTAACCCTCCCACAATACAATGACTGGCCCCTCCACCAATTACACTTACTGGTCCTAGACACCAAACATCACCCCCTCCTACCCTTACACTACTCTTACCCCTTTAAGCTGATCCTCTCCACATTACACTGACCCCATCTCATCGTTAATGATCACCTCCTGCCATGTTATTGAGCCCCTTCTTCAACACTCCAACCCAGACACCCTGCCAACCACCCCCAGCCTCAATTAACTGACCTGATCCCAGATTCTTCCTGATAGACTGACCAGATCCCAGGACATCCACGCCACTTGATTCTCACTCTTTGTGCAGATTTCCTGACCACCCACAGAACACATTAGGTGTTTGGGTGAGTGTTGAAACGGGACTCCGTACCTCGCAGACACTGTGCAGATCTTCAATGAATATCTTCATTCTCGGCGGGGCCGAGGCGGCGGGGGGGGGGGGCCGAGGCGGCGGGGGGGCGGGGCCGAGGCGGTGGGGGGGGCAGACCCGAGGGCGGACGGAAGGGGGGGGCGGGTGGAGGGGGTCGCCCTGGGGGAGGGCGGCCACCGCGCATGCGCTGGTTGGCACAGGCCCAACTGCGCATGCGCGGGACCCGAGTCTCTGGCGCCCCCTAACACATGGCGCCCCGGGCGACTGCCCGAGTTGCCGGTGCCTTGGGCCGGCCCTGACCCGGAGGAAACCCACGCACACACGGGGAGGACGTGCAGACTCCGCACAGACAGTGACCCAGCCGGGAATCGAACCTGGGACCCTGGAGCTGTGAAGCATTTATGCTAACCACCATGCTACCGTGCTGCCCAGAAGATTTACTGGAGATTGAATGTAACATTTTCTAAAGTGAAAGAGGATAATTGCAATAAACTTACATTTCTCAAATGTTCCAGCAGGCAGAATATGTATTTACAGAAATTTGCAGCTGATTATGTTTGTGCTTGAGGTTGTCTAGCTCAAACACTTGGTAGGAAACATGAAAAATAAATCCAAGTCTGAAACTTGCTTTAAGTGGGCGGATGAAATGTTTCAAAAGTCAGGCTAAATACTGGGAGTATTCTCAATGTAACGGCGTTGTTAGGTGTTGGCACCTTTAGAACATAGGTATTGTTCATTTATCTTTAAAAATAGAAATAATCTGAAAAAATACCTGTAAATGAAAGCATACTGTTCTTTGTAGGCTTTTCTTCCCAAACGTTTGCTAATGATGAATTTGTATTCGTTTCTGTTGCTTTGACTGGGGTAAAATATTGAAATTGTTATTGTTCAGGTTCAGCGTACTATTAAATGACTTTATTTTACAATAGAAAGTTAATCTCTAATCTGAATACTAAAGTATGTCCAGGGTGCGTACCTTCTATTTTTAGATGGTACTTGTTTTTTATTGACTGCTCTGAATGGACAGTTCCATATATTATTTCCAATAATTAATATCAAGCATAATCTTGACATTCCAACCATGACTCATTTTAAAGGGACTAAAATGAAGCTTTGTATGAACATAAGAAATTCTGGAACGGCTCCTCAATCCTTCAAGCCTGTTCCGTCTACAACCCATGGAGGACTATTCTATCTTGGGCGTGTTGTTTTCCTAGATTACGGAACATAATTCCTGGAGTTGCTACAGCAGACAACAGCATTGAAGGTAAAAAGGCAGCTCATATTCACTGTGCGCACCTGTACTGTTTAGAGAAGCAAAAGCACTTTTGTGATCTTACTTGTTCAAACTTGTCATTAATATAGGAAAGGCTTTGTTACTTGAATCCTTGATTTCCATCATCAGCAATAGATCACAACGCGAAATTATCTGCAGAAAACAAGAGGGATGCTGAGTGGATTCTGTATAAATATCTGCAAAAAGGGTTAGAAACATAGAAAATAGGAGCAGGAGCAGGTCATTCAAATGTGGACAAAAGAACTGAATGCCAGAGTGAGATGAGAGTGGCTGCCCTTAATACCAAGGCAGCATTTGACCAAGTATGGCATCAAGGAGCCCTATTTAAACTGGAGTCAATGGGAATCAGGGGGAAAATTCTCCATTGGTTGGAGTCATACCTGGCATATACCTGATTGTGGTGGTCAATCATCTCAGCTCCAGGACATCACTGCAGGAATTCCTCAGGGTAGTGTCCTAGGCCCAACCATTTTCAGCTGCTTCATCAATGACTTCCCTTCCACCATAAGGTCAGAAGTGGGAATCTTTGCTGATGACTGGACTCCTCAGATATTGAAGTAGTCCATGTTTAAATGCAACAAGATCTGGACAATATCCAGGCTTGGGCTGACAAGTGGAAAGTTACATTCATGCCACACAAGTGGCAGGCAATGACCATCTCCTACAAGAGAGGATCTAACCACTGACCCTTGACATTCAATGACATTACCATCGCTGAATCCCCCACAATCAACATCCTGGGGGTTACCATTGATCAGAAACTGAACTAGACTAGCCATATTAATACTGTGGCTACCAGGGCAGGTCAAAGACTAGGAATCCTATGGCGAGTAACTCACCTCCTGACCCCCCAAAGCCTGTCCACCATCTACAAGGCACAAGTCTGAAATGTAATAGAATACTGTCCACTTGCCTGGATGGGTGCAGCTCCAACAACACTCAAGAAGCTCAACACCATCCAGGACAAAGCAGGCTGCTTGATTGCTCCCCCGTCCACAAACATTCAGACCCTCCACCACTGACGAACAGTGGCAGCTGTGTGCACCATCTACAAGATACACTGCAGTAACTTACCAAAGTTCCTTAGGCAGCATCTTACAAACCCATGATAACTACCATCTAGAAGGACAAGAGCAGCAGATACTTAAGAGCCCCACCACCTGGAGGTTCCCCTCCAAGTCACTCACCATCCGATTTGGAAATATATTGCTGTTCCTTCACTGTTGCTAGGGCAACATCTTGAAACCCCCTCCCTAACAGCACAGTATATGTACCTACATCTCAAGGACTGCAGCAGTTCAAGAAGGCAACTCACCACCACCTTCTGAAGAGCATCTAGTGATGGACAATAAATACTGGCCTAGCCAGTATCGCCCACATCCTGTAAATAAATTTAAAACAAATTTGGCCCTTTGAGCCTTCTCCGCCATTCTTTTTTTTATTTGTTCATGGGATGTGCAACACGCACTGTCTGGGCCCACATTTATTGCCCATCTCTGAGCGCATTTAAGAGTCAACCACATTGCTGTGGATCTTGAGTCACATGTAGGACGGACCAGGTAAGGACGACAGATTTCCTTCCCTAAAGGCCATTAATGAACCAGATTGCTTTTTACAACAATTGACAATGTTTTCATTTTTATTGAATTCAAATTTCACCATCTTCCATGGCGGGGTTCGAACCCGAGTTCCCTGAGCATGACTTTGGGTCTCTGGATTACGATTCCAGCGACAATAACACTAAGCCATTGACTCCCCTCATTATGATCATGGCTGATTATCCAACTCAATAGCCAAATCCCGCTTTCCCGCTATATCCTTTGATCCCCTTTGCCCTAATTGCTATATCTAATTGCTTCATGAAAACATGCAATATTTTGGCCTCAATTACTTCCTGTGGCAACGAATTCCACAGGTTCACCATTCTGTGGATGAAGGAAGTTCTCCTCACCTCTATCCTAAATGATCTACTCTGTATCCTCAGACTGCAACTCGTGGTTCCGGATACATCCACCATTGGGAACATCCTTCCTGGATCAACTCTGTCTAATCCTATTAGAAAATGGGCAACACGATGGCACAGAGACCTGGGTTCAATTCTAGCCTTGGATGGCTGTCTTGTGGAGTTTGCACCTTCTCCCCATATCTGCATGGGTTTCCAGACCAAAGATTTGCAGGTTTGGTGGATTGGTCATGATAAATTGCCCCTTAGTGTTCAGGGATGTGTAGGTTAGATTAAGGGGTTATTGGGATAGGGCGGGGAAGTGGGCTTGGGTGGAGCGCTCTCTCAAAGGGGGGAAGGAGACTCAATGGTCCGAATGGCCTCCTTCTGCACTGTAGGGATTCTGTAATTCTGTGATTCTGTGAATTTTATAGGTTTCTATGATATTCCCCCTCCCCCATCTTCTGCACTCCAGTGAATACAATCCAAACCAATTCAACCTCTTCTCATACGTCAGTCCCGCCATCCCGGGAATCAGTCTGGTAAACATTTCCTGCACTCCCTCTAGGGCAATAACATTCTTCCTCAGATAAGGAGACAAGAACTGCACACAATATTCCAGGTGTGGCCTCACCACGGCCCTGAATAATTGCAGTTAGTTGATGCTACATTGCTCTCTTAACGATTTATTGACCGGAATTTGTGGCTCTCCCTTGGGGAACGTATCAGATATGGTTAGAATGCGGAATGGTAATAAGTGCAGAGAAGGTCACCAATGATTACTGGCACCCTGATGGGCATTCTGCTTGTGGCAACTTGGCACTGTGGCCAGTACATCATGAGCACTTACCAGGCATAGGCTCTGCACAGAACCTTTTCAAAAAATATATTTTTATTCTACTCCTTTTTCACAGTTATCATATTTACAACAACAAATAATTAACAATAACAACAAATAGTCAATAACCCCCTCAATCCCACCCACCCTCAAACAGCTCCCAACATTTCCAATACAAAACACCAATGAAAAAGAATCATCATTCATTTATACATTCCAAACACACCCCTCCCCCAACCCCTCTAATGTTCAATGTTATCCAATTCATGGAAATGCTTAACGAACAAGGCCCATGAGTTGTAGAATCGTTCCATCCTACCCCTCAACTCGAACTTTACTTTATCGAGCGTTAATAACTCCAGCAGATCTCTCCACTACGCCGAGGCACAGAGCGGAGAAGCCGACCTCTACCCCAAAAGAATCCGCCTTCGGGCAATCAGGAAGGCGAAGGCCAAGACATCTGCCTCCGCACCCGCTTCCAACCCCAGCCAATCTGACACCCCGAATATGGGGCGGGATACGCCCAATGGGTGTGTTTTACTCCGGCATCGGCGCCCGTTCTCGGACCCCATTCTGCGGCCCACAGGGGGCTAGGACACCGCTGGAGCGGCCTATGCTGCTCCAGCTGCCGATCCTGGCCTAAACCCGGCACCGCGGGGTCCGCGCATGCGCAGTTGGGCCGGCGCCAACTGACGCATGCGTAGTGGCCTTTTTCCCCGCGCCGGCCCTGACGCCAAATGGCGCAGGGTACAGGAGCCGGCGCGGGGAAAAGGAGGCCGGGGGAAGAGAGGCCGGCCCGCCAATCGGTGGGCCCCAATCGCAGGCCAGGCCTCTATGGAGAGCCCCCGCCTATGGGGTTGGACCCCCCCCGCACCGTTCAACGCCGAGGTCCCGCCGGCTTAGAGGATGTTAGATCGACACTGGCGGGACTTGGCTTTTTGTTGACGGCCACTCGGCCCATCCGGGCTGGAGAATCAGCGTGCCGGCTCATGCCGGCCCGGGCCGAAGAGTCGACGCATACCCCAACCGGCGCCGCACCGACCACACCAGCGCTGATGGCAGCGATTCTCTGCACTGCAGAGAAGTGCGTCCCAGCAGGGGGGTCGGAGAATTCCGCCCATGGTTTCTAGGGGACCTGATTCGAGTCTCATGTTCACCACCTTTGAGATTACCCTAAAGGCCTCCCTCCAATACCCCTCCAGTTTTGGGCAGAACCAAAACATATGAACGTGATTTGCGGGGGCCACCCCACAGCGTTCGCAAACATCCTCCACCCCCTCAAAAAGTCAGCTCAACCTCGCCCTTGTGAGGTGTGCCCTATACATCACCTTCAACCATATCAGCCCCAACCTCGCGCATGAAGTTGATGTATTCACCCTCCGTAGCCCCTTACACCACAACCCCTCCTCCATGCCCTCCCCCAACTCTCCCTCCCACTTTGCCTTAATCCCATCCAGTGATACCTTATCTTCTCCCAGAATAACCCCATAAATGGCCGACACCACCCCTTTCTCCAATCCCCCGCCATCAATATCTCTTCCAACAGTGTGGGGGCCGGTGCAATCGGAAAGCTCTGAACCTCCTTCCTGGCAAATTTTCGGGCCTGCTTATACCTAAACCTCTCCCCCTGCTCTAACCCACATCCCCCCCCCCCCCCCCCCCTCCCCTCAGCTCTACCAACTTCTCAAACCGGCCTCCCAGAAACAAATCCTTTAATACCCTAACTCCTCTCTCCTCCCATCTCCAGAAATTCCCATCCCACCTCCCTGGTTCAAATCTATGATTCCCTCGAATCGGCATTTCCCTTGACCCCGCCCACAACCTAAAGTGCTGCCGCAACTACCTCCAGATCTTGAGCGTTGCCACTGCCACCGGACTCCCTGAGTATTCCTCTGGGGCCATCGGTAGCGGCGCTGTTGCCAACACCCTCAACCCCGACCCCCTGCATAGACAATCCTCCGTTTTAACACACTCTGCACAGAAGCTTAACAGCGAACAGGAAAAACAGCCGCAGTGGCAGCACAAGGAAGTAAATAGACTCCAGAAAACTCCAGAAAACAGAGACTCCTGAAAAGCAGAATGAAGTTTGGGGAAGTGATTTATTGTCTTTGTTGGCTGTGCCATTGCATGCTGAGCATTGTTTACCAATTTCCTCTTTCACCAACCAGATCCTATTCAGATTGCAAAACTATTTCAAGCAAGAAAGAACTGGAATGACTCTTTATAAATGCATGTTTTTTTCCTTTATTTATATCCACAATATATATGACCTTGCTTCTGATCACCTGGGAGACTCCCACGAGTGCCGTTCCATCTGGTCCCCATTTTCGGGTAACTCAGGAATCAGCGCATTAGAGTGAGACTAACTGTCTCGCTTTAATATGCAGATTTGCCAAAAGTGATTTACATTGCAAAGTCTCGCGAGATTGCATTGGATCTCGTGAGGCGTTGGGAGCCAGGTAGATCCTGGGGCTTTTACTGGACATGCTGTGCCACGGCGAGCTGCTTTTCAGGCTCAGCGTGGCCATTGGATTGATTGAAGCTTTCCATAAAATGTTGAATGAAAACAAATATTAACCTCTTTGCTAAATAGATCGTAACAAAACCAACTGGTTAGAAACCATTGAAGAAAAGATTAATTTACCTAAAATTGACATTCCTGTTCTGTATTTTTCTCCCTCTCAAGGCAATCTCCCCTTTTCACTCTTTATTTCTCTGATTTGACATTGAATTCACCCATTCAAATGTGCAATTCCTTCAGATCCTGCATCGTTAATTCAACAATTCTTCACCCTGGTCTGGTAAAGAGCCAGGCATTTTCATGGCCTGTCCATTCACACCCCAGCGGCTTGGTTTCCCTCACTGCATTCTCAGTAATTAGCCACACAGTAACATTTTCAAATCCGAAACGTACAAGGGCAGGTCTCAAGACAATTAGAGTCAGTCCCGCAGCAAATGATGGTCCATTTCTTTCTGCTCAGTCTGTCTATCAATCCTGGACGTGCAATCTTGTGAATTGCAGCTCTACAACTTCCAGTCCGAGAGCAGCATGATCAGATGTGAGCTCAAGCAGCTGTGAAACCTGAATCTACTAATAAAATCTGTCACTTAAACTGCTATTACTTTGGAGATTATTTTTAAATGCTGCTGCTTTGATCATTCAGTTTGGATTTCCTAAACTTCCTTTTGAAGCTGTCCCCTGAAATTCCATTCACAGGATATCCCTTGAAACGCATTTCGCTAACTGCAGAACATATAAAGTGTACAAACAAAATGTACAACTGTTCCCAACACGCCGAATTTTATAAGGCATTTTCTTCAAGTATAAAAATGAAATGGTGATCTGTGTCACCATAAATGTAATCGACTTTTCTGCTAACATAACTAGACCTCACAGTTTTGGATTGAAAGTTGTTGTACTCTGAACGGAAACTTTAACCCTTCCCATTTATTGTTAACTGCAGAACACTGATGTTACAATTACTCTGAGTTCTAAAGCTGGCAAAAAGAAATGTCATTTGGGACTTCTGGTTGCTAGCCAGTAACTGGAAGATATGCATACAAGAGTGAGTACAGGATTGATTTTGTCTGAAATGCTCTCAACAATGGAACAGCTTTCTGAAATTCACTATCTAGGTTGCATGAAGGATGGCCACTGTATCAGGTTACTGGGCAAGTGTTTGAACCAAAGATACTGCACCAGAACAAGATAACAATTATCCGAAAAAGCTGGACAAACTCAGCAAGTCTGGCAGCATCTGTAGGGAGAGAAACAGAGTTAACGTTTGGAGTCTAAGACGAGTCATACAGGACTCAAAGTGTTAACTCTGTTTCTCTCTTTACAGATGCTGCCAGACCTGCTGAGTTTATCCATAATTTTCCGTTCTTATTTCAGATTCCCAGCACCCACAGTATTTTGTTTTTATATCAATGACCCTGGACAGCATGAGTTAAAAGTCAATGCGAAATCAGAGATTGTTTTTATTTGTTAACGTTATTGAGACTTTAACAGTCACTAAACATTTGGTATGGAAGCATTTTTTAGTTCAGAACTTAGGGACTTTTTTGCACCACATTAATTCTTCTTTGATATTTTAATCATTACTCTTGTCAAACCAATTTATGGAAATAACTCATGTTTTTCATCCTATATAACTTAGAAGCTTCTTACACAGAAATAATTGGAGGAGACCATACGTGATTCACAATTCAGCCTGTGCATTGGAATCTGATCATTCTTAAAATGTTCTTTCAGTTTGGTAAATTATACTTAATAGAGGAATTTTATATGTATCAGAAGGATACAGGACCGGCTTAATTTGACCCAGTCAAGATCAGTAAAGTCTGTTACAAATTGAATCAATTTTAAATCATACTGAAATTCAATGTTAAAAATACAAAGTAAAAAATTCTCTAAAGTGAAATGTCTCAAACTCACCCTCACAAGCACATCCAGGATTCCTTCCTTGGCTACTTTTGATTTTCCAAACGTCCTCACATTAAAGGAACAAATTTTAAGAGACTGAATCTCATGAAAACTGGCAAGAAGGAGAACACCATGGAGAAACAGCATATTTACCATCTTCAGCTATTAGAGAGAGACACCAACTAGTGTCAGAATGCAGTGCGTTGGTATGATGAGAGCTCCCTTAGCACAGTTTGTCTTTAATTACACTGATAGTACTACCCTGTTCCTTCCCCCTTTGCTTTGTTAGCCAATGGGTGGAGATGACCAACAGCAAGTAGTTGTAAGTTTGGATTGGAGAAGCGCTTTGCATAGTTCCTGACACCTCAGATCGCAACTAAATCATCTAAAACATCTCTGATGTTTCTGTGCTATCATTTATCTGATTGTTTGATGCTCTCTCAATTTATCAAGACAAACACACATTAGTATGCAAAGGTAGGGAGGGTACAGATTCACTTCCAAGGACTTTGCTGCAAAAATGACAGAATAAATTCAGTAACACACAAGCATGTATAGATTCACTTTTTTTAAATTTAGAGTACCCAATTATATTTGTTTCCAATTAATGGGCAATTTAGCATGGCCAATCCACCTAGCCAGCACATCTTTGGGTTGTGGGGTGAAACCCACGAAGACACAGGGAGATTGTGCAAACTCCACCCAGACAGTGACCCAGAACCGGGATAGAACCTGGGACCTCGGCGCCGTGAGGCAACAGGGCTAACCCACTGCATCACCGTGCTGCCCTGAGACGGTAGATTCACAATATCTTGTCAAACTGCGAAGGAACAAGCTATATCTTGTTGTGAAATGATTGCCTAGCTGTAAGCTATAATTCTAGGAATATTCTGTGGGAAATAATTTAATGCTAATAAACCATGGTGTGACTCGCCTCTGATGATGCAAAACATGTGCCCACACATTCTGATTGAAGGAATGCATCTTCATTCAGTATTAGAACTGGTGCTGTTTTTGATGTAGCACATCACGGTAAAAATGACTTCTGTTTGAGCATTGAAGTAACATTATGCTCTGCCAGATGAATATGAAAATCAGAGTTTTTGTGTTATGCTTGTGTGTTACTGAGTTTATTGCGTCATTTTTTGCACCAAAGTCCTTGGAAGTGAACCTGTACCCTCCCTACCTTTGCATACTATTGTGTGCTTGTCTTGTTAAATTGAGTAGTTATACTGAGCTGTGTACTCACCTTTTGGCAAATTCAATGGAATGACAGGTTGTCTGTAGTCTGCTTTACGAGAAGAGCATCAAACAATCAGATAAATTATAGCAAATGGTATCTCCCATGCCAAACCTAACAAAATTATTGTTCGTTTGAAGGAAGAGGTAAAGACGTGAAGATTATCTGTCTGATGAATGGCGGCGACGATAGTGATGGTGAATATCGAATAAAGAAAAGGTAAAGTATAGCATACTAGTTGAGGCTTTTAGTATGACGACAACTGAGACAGGGAGTGCAATGATTAGGATTCCCAAGCAGGACCTCCTAACATGCACCAAGCTCCCCAAATAGTGATGTGACCCAAATTGTTATTAAAAATGAATGTAGCATGCACTGAGATGGGATTCTTTAACATTCCCTCAGCAACTTTGTCTGAAAATGGGTGTGATTGTGTGGAGGTTTGTTAACCTATGAATGTTTAACATCTGTAGTCTTTGATCTTGGAAGTATTTTATGCATTTTAGACTGTCTTTTCCACAAGCTTTTTCATTTTGTTGATTTTTTTCTCTATTTATGTATACAAGTGTATTTCTTTTGAGATGTTTTTATTGTTGAACTGAATTAAACTACATTTCACTTGTAATCTATCGTGTAGACAAATATACAAAGCAATAGAATACTAACAGCACAACATTTACATGGATCATCATTTTCTAAGATATATAAAAATATGCATATTGTTATTGAGTATAATAATTTCTATTTAAAATTGGGCACCCAGAAGTGGGAGAAGTTTTGTGACTTACATCTAAAGTTAAAGACTGTTATTGTATTTTTTGACTAAAGCTTACTTAAGCAACTGTGAAAATCAGAGGGAGTTTGATTTAAAAACACTAAGATTGACCTTCAAGTTACAGTTGCTATGGTGCCTGATGGTAGATTAGTCTGAGTTTTTCAAAGCATGTTGCTTTAATTAGATTACAGATAAAGCGGCACTGCTATTTCTTCATGCCGTTTAAATTAATTCATTTTAAATCAATGCAAACTTTTATAAAGCACCATTTTCTTAATTTGATCTGTTCAAATCTGAGACCTGCTTTTATGATTGACTTCTCCCCAACTCTTAAAGTTTGACAAGTAAGAAGCAGACAGAAAATGTCAGGACACAGTATTGCCCTAGTGCCACTTTGCTGGGGCCATGATGTACCGCTGTCCATTTCCTGCAAGGTTCGCATGGCGTCCTAATAGTAAAATGGTGCCAGCGGGGACATCGCCAGGATGTGCCTGAAGCCTGTGGTTCCATGGTATCCTGAATCCGCACTGGCCAAATTGCAGATGTAACACGAGGATACCACATTTTCGCTACACAGCTTCAGTAAATGAATTCATCAATCGTTCACAACAAGCATGAAGCTGGAAAATGGGCCCTGCACTCATGTTCTTTTAAGGGCCAGGCACTCACATTTTTCAGTAATTGCAAAGTGCCTGGATGTTCTCTGGAGTGATGTTTGAGGAATATTGGAGAATTCCTGGATTTGCCAAAGAGCGTTACCTTACCCTCACTGGGATGGCAGGGGAGTTGGCAGCCTAGTCACACTGGCATAGGTGCGGTGGCAGGGGTGCCGGTGCCTCTGGGTCGGCAGCACAGCATGGAGCTAGAGAAGAGGCTGCGGAGAGGGAAAATTCTGCACCTTATCAAACCTCCCTCTTCCATGCTCCTCAACAATAGCAGGGTGGCTGTGAGCTAGGCCAGCTATTGTGCCAAGCATGTGGTTGTGCATTCCCATCAGTGCTGCTCCTTTGAGGTCCTCTTCTGAGTTTCTACCTTCTGGCAAGCTAGCAAACAAACCATCCATTAACCTTGGCCTGGCTGCAGCCCATTTATGCCGACATGGCTCACCATGTGTTGGTTCCAACCCTATACTAGTTTCCAAAGTATATGTAGTGCCAATGTCTGAGTTGGTTGCGATGGGTGTTGATGTTAGATGAAGTGACAGGGCCCCTTCATTAGTTCTGCATTGATGCTCTCTCTCTTCCTCCTTGGGCTGCTGTGTCTGGAGAGGTGACAATTCTTTGATGTCTGAAAGTAGGAAATCAGAAGGGTGAGGTTGGGATGAAGGATTTGGGGTGGGAAGCAAGAAGTCCATGAGGATACCATCTGCAGCTTGAAAATGATGTCCAATAGCAGGATGAGGATGAATTGGGAGTTGAGAAGGGGCATATGGCAGGAACATTCATTCAGCCACAATGTTCTCAATGATACCAGACAGTATTGGCTCTGCTACTCCTTCCTGGGAATGGCCTGAGCATCAGCTGTAAGCCACTGATCCCTCCAGCTTTGAGGAGGAGGGGTTAATGTGGGAGGCCTCGTGGACTGCCTGGTCAGCCACTGGAAGCTACCTCCAGGCAGTTGCAAGACCTTTGTGCCGATGGGAAGCTATCCGCCATGAGGGAAGTCCCAGCAACAAGTCTAATTTGCTCACAAATTGACATTTACACACTCAAATTTGCTGCCTGCAGCCACTATCTTAGCTTCCCTGTGGTCAGAGCCACCCCAGTGGGACTAGTAAGTTTCTGTCCAGAGTGTTCGAGAAGGGGAGGTATGGGAGTGTTACCTCCAAAGGTAATAATACCTCCAGAGGTATTCACCTCTGTCTCCAACGTAAAATCATCAAGCCTAGGCATCATTTGTTTCTGAAATTGGAATTGTTAAGAGAATTTGATATGAACTGTCCTTACAGATGAAGAGGAAATTAACCTGGGCCGGAATTCTCCGGCCGTTGGGATTTTCTGTTCTCATGGTGAACCCCATTCTCCCCCCGTGGGTTTCCTGGCAGATTGGGGTGGCTGCAATGGGAAATCCAATTGACAAATGGTGCGAAGAGAAAATCCTGCTGCCAGTGAATTGCGGATCACCGAAAAACATGTGGCTGGGGAACCAGAGAATCCAGCCCCTGAAGTTTATGGGGATAATTACGCTTTCAATAAAAGATTTTTTTTTAAATAAATTTAGATTACCCAATTATTTTTTCCAATTAAGGGGCAATTTAGCGTGGCCAATCCACCTACTCTGCACATTTTTGGGTTGTGGGGGCGAAACCCATGCAGACACGGGGAGAATGTGCAAACTCCACACGGACAGTGACCCAGAGCCAGGATCGAACCTGGGACCTCAGCACCGTGAGGCGGTTGTGCTAACTACTAGGCCACCGTGCTGCCCGCCATGTAGATGAAATAAGCAAAGATCTCCACATACCAACCATCACACCCCCACTCCAATCTTCGATTAGATCACCTGAAAACCCAATGAAGGCTAGTGCCCAAAGTCATGTGTGGCATAATATTGGGATACAAATGTGAGCAAATGTGGTTTGTTGTGTGTGAGGCAACGAGCGTGTGCAAATATTTGCTCAAGATGCACCGAAGAATGAACCTCACGCATGCTCAGTTATCTGATAACAGCACAGCATGATATGACTATTCTGAGAGTGAGAAAACATTCTAAATCAAGACACTGAACATATATTCCGTAAAGACACCAACTAACTGATGAGCAGTCTGGTCGGATCCAAGGGATTGAGATTGAAGCAAAGAGAAACACAAAATTTGGACTTGGAAAATTCAAAGTTGGGTTCTTTAGAGTTAACAATGAAATTGGGACAACTGCAAACTTGGAAGAAATAATACTTAGCAAGGATTATTCTCATTTTAATAAAGACATGGGGAGTGTTAGAAATTGGCGTTTCTAGTTAGCTATAGATGATATAGGTAAACGGTTTAATTGAGAACTCATTAAGAATAATTAACTGAAATCATATTAAGCATTAATTCAGTGCAGCTATAGCTGGGAATTAATCAGATAAGACTCTGTATTTTCACATTTGCCAAGTCGCTTGAGGCTTGCAAGGTCAGTGACTCAACTAGCTAAAAGACCCTATTGTTTGGTAAAAACTGGGAGGCTGCCCAGTATGGTCAGTTCCGTTTCTATAGTAACAGCCATTCTATGTTGAGATGCAGGTGTCGATAAGTTGGGAAATTGGCAAGCGATGGTATGAGAAGTTCACACCGATCTATTTAAATACATATCTCTTTTAAATTGATGGACAGACACTTTGGCCGAATTGAGTGAATTATAAATTAGTTAAAACCAATCATAGCCATAAAGAAGGTGAAACCTTAAGATTATAATCTTTTTAAGAATCATTTGTCGGGATGGAAAAATCCATTCCGGAATCAATCTTTCTCTTTTTGAAACCTATTTTCTTGGCTTGCATTTGCTAAATCGCCATCTTTCTTTTGTTTAAATCATTCAGTCTTTTTATACTGTGTATTATGATTTGAAGAATTAGCACGATTTGTATTTTAAACTCAACCACTGTATTTGCTAAAGACAATCAATCTGACTAGCCTGCTAAAGGGCTAGTCGGAATTCTCTTAATGTATTGAAAATAAAGTTACCAGTGGGCACTACAAGCTGACAAATAAAGTTCAACTGAGCTTTTTCAATAAGCACAGACTTGATCTCTGTTATATGGGAACTAAGAAGGGATAATGGATATCCAGGGTTCCGAATAGACACAGAGATCCATCAGGGAGTCCACACCAACTAAAATAAAGATACGTAGTTTTATTTACAACATGATCTATACACTGCCCAGTAGATCCCTATAGGGTTCTTATACAGGTTGGTGCCTTACTGGCTGACCTTTTGTACAAAGGTTAATAGAGATCCCCCGCCCCTAGCGGGGAGCTTGTACTCTGCAAGGACCATGGGGGAGATAATCATTCCCAACCCTAGGCCCTTTGCGGGCTGTTACACTCATGGTGGATGAGAATGAAGGGAGTGCTAGTTAAGTCCACAATTTCTTGTTCATTTGGTCCATTTTATCTTTCTGTAGGATCTATTCTGATTTTCCCTCTCTGAACCATGCATGGTGGAAAATGATTTATAATATTCAACAACTGTACATTAGAATAATTAGTATGAGTCTAAAATGGACACAATGTATTCTAGTACTTGTTATAATAATGTTCTATGTGTCAGAGGCAGATGTTTTAGGCTTTGCCTCGCTGATCGCCCAAAGGCGGACCCTGTTGGGGAGGAGGTCAGTCTCTCCAGCCTGTGCCCTGACGTGGCGAGGGGGATCTGTTGGAGTTTTTAACACTCGAGAAGGTGAAGTTTGAGTTGAGGGGAAGGATGGAAGGGTTCTGCCATTCACAGGTTTTGTTCATTATGCACTTTCAAGAATTGGATGACATTGAACATTAGGGGGGGGGGGGGTTGGAGTTCGGGGGAGTTTGGAATGTGTATGTTGATGACTATGTATGGGTGGATGGTGGATTCCTGATTCCTTTTCTTTGATGTTTGGATTTAAAATGTTGGGTGATGTTTGGGGGTTTGTGGGAGGAGGGGATTGTTGACCAGGGGTTTGACATTGCATTTGTTATTGTTGCTTGTTCGTTGGTGGGTTTAAATTTGGACAAAAATGTGAAAAAGGAGGAGAATAAAAATATGTTAAAAAATAATGTTCTTATGTGTAATCTAATACAATGGGGTGAATTTTCCTGCCTCATTGGTGTCAGGCTGGTGGGTGGGTTGGTAATATGACAGCGGAAGGATCAGGAAGGAAGCCTTATATCTTCCTGTTGCCATGGCATATTACGAGCAACTGCAGCCGTCCAGGTCCGACCGCCTGCTGTGTGGCCAATTGAGCCATTTAAGTGGCCAATTAAGAGCCATTCCGCTCACCCTCAGGTATTTTGCCCACTTAGGAAGGGCAGCCACACAGGGAGACCACCAGATAAGTTCTGGTCACTTCCCAGCTGGTTCTCAGAGGGGAGCTTCCCTGATAGGTACTCGATATCCGATGGTGGGGCTGATGGCAGGGCCTGTTTACAACCAGCTACCCCTCGCCATTTGCCCCCCCGATTTCTGGGGCCTGCCTGCTTGGAACTGGCTTCACCTTATCAAACTTGCAATTCTTCGGGGCCAACTTACCACTGAAGTGCCCTCTCCCTAGTGATGCAGCCTCAGCAAAGATCATCTCTGTTTGGGCTGGCAGCTCTTGGGAGTGGGGCTGCCTCATTTGGACAGCAGCCCCGATGGAGGCCTCTTAAATGGCTACAGTCAGCAAAATGCCACCCGAGGACCCTGAGTGGGGATCACAGTCCCCTCAAAAATCCAGCCCAAACAAAATCAATGCTTAAGGTATATAAAATGAATCAGTTTGCCAATCTGACAGAGTGACTTCAGGGAAGGGCTAAATGGGAGTAACAATGATCCTTGGGACATTGTACATTTATATTTCTGGGACATTGTGAACTTAAAGACAGTCTGTGCAGAAATAGCCACAAAAGCAAAACTGCTCATACAAACAAAATGAGAAAACATGAACATTCTCTGATTAAAGACCAGCAGGAATTGTTGTATTCATGATTGTTTGCTTCATATCCATTCAAGACCTGAATACATGCCAAGCAATTGTCATGGAGTTGGATGTGTATCTGTGAGAAAAGATATACTTGAGAGGAGACTGAAAGGAGGAAGTACATTTCTTGTCCGAAACAAGTCGGTGAAACCTACACTCTGTGGTCAGGGTGGCTGAACAAAAAGCAGCTGAGTAGGAGGAATAGATAATGCAGCTTGTGAGAGAGACTGTTCTTTTGAAGGAGAAAGTACAGTTAATGTGATGCAGCTTTGAGAAGCAAGTTATTGAGCACAGAGAAACGTGACAGAAATAAAAGGATTTAATTGGACTGAAAAAGCTGCAAAAGCAGCTGCCCTAACCTCTAAGAAAGTTGAAGAACTCAAGAGCCAACCGTCCACCATTAATATTTAGCAATGGTAGACAATTGGGCAAAATTAATTTCCCCTAACTATTATTTTCGCCCATCTGGCAGAATTAATACATTGTGCTTGGCGTGGAGTTGAAGTTGATATGTAAGCCAAGGTGCTCACCTCAACATGTACCCACCTGAAGAAGACCAATTTCTATCTTCAGATAGACACACTGATACCTGTTAGATTGAGTGAAACTAAATTTAGGGTTGGGTTCCTTTGCGTTAACAATGAATTTTGGACCATTGAAGACTAAGGAAAAATGATAGTTAAAATTATCCATTGGATAATCCGATCAACAAGATGCACGTGAAAGCTCCAAGATGGGTTGTATATGATTATTAATTTGTGTGACTTGTGATTGTTAAAACAAAAAACAAGATTTCTCTGGGAGATCAAGGCGGACTGGTATTAGGGTGGATTCACGAACAGCAGCCTGTGTAGGAGGTTTCAGAGTTAAAAATCTTGTACATTTTACCATTCAGTTATGTGGTGCTTTTATATAAAAACAGCAAATGGTGCCATTTGTGTCATTTTTACTGAGCAGCAGATTGATCCACATGCTTGACTGAGATGGCTTTTAAAATGTTATCATAAATTTTGGATTAAGGCAACATAAAAATATACGTGTCGCTAAAATATTTTATGTCAAAATATAATTTGAAGCAAGTTGTTCAGAGGTGGCATGCTACTGAAATATTGTCTGGTTTTATTGTCAGCTGTATGTTTCAATGGTCCATTATTAGATTACTATCCAGTTGACTCAGGAATGAATGACTACCTTGCAGGGAGAATTCAGAAACTCCTGCATATTCTGTCAGATAATCTAAAAAAAATCTCTTAAGATTTTCCCTTTTTCTGTTTGTTTCCTCAGGCGCAGGCAGGTGAAATGAAAACAGTGGAATCATAGAACATAGAACAGTACAGCACAGAACAGGCCCTTCGGCCCTCGATGTTGTGCCGAGCAATGATCACCCTACTCAAACCCACGTATCCACCCTATACCCGTAACCCAACAACCCCCCCCTTAACCTTACTTTTTAGGACACTACGGGCAATTTAGCATGGCCAATCCACCTAACCCGCACATCTTTGGACTGTGGGAGGAAACCGGAGCACCCGGAGGAAACCCACGCACACACGGGGAGGACGTGCAGACTCCGCACAGACAGTGACCCAGCCGGGAACCGAACCTGAGACCCTGGAGCTGTGAAGCATTTATGCTAACCACCATGCTACCGTGCTGCCCCAAAATCAGGATGGTGAGTGGGTTGGAGGGGAATTTGACAGGTGTTCTCAGCATGTCAGTGCTAAAGACAAGGCTAAAGCATTTGCAACCACCTTCAGTCAGAAGGGTCAAGTGGAAGACCCATCTTAGTCTCCTCCTGAGGCCCCCACCATCATAGATGCCAGTCATCAGATCTCTTGATTCACTCCACATGAGATCAAGAAACAGCTGAAGGAATGGAATAAAGCATAGGTTAAAGCATGGAATAAAGCATAAGTTAAAGGCCCTGAAAACACCCAGGCTGTAGTATGGACTTGTGACCCAGAACTAATCACACCTCCAGCCAAGTTGATCCAATACAGTTACAACACCAGCATCTACCTGCCAATGTAGGAAATGGCCCAGGTATGGCCTCAAAATCCAATCCAATCCAACCAATTAGCACCCCATCAATCGACTCTCAATCATCAGAAAATTATAAAGGTATCGCCAACTATCAGCAGAACTTACAAAGCAATAACCTGCTTATGGTACTAAGTTTGGGTTCCACCAGGGCCATTTAGCTCCAGACCTTGTTAGAGCCTTCACATGGACAAAATAGCTGAATTTCAGAGGTAAGGTAGAGTCACTGTCTTGGACACCAAGGCAGCTTTTGACTGAATGTAGGACCAAGGAGCATGAGCAAAACTGCAGTCATTGGGCATCGAGGAAAGCACTTCACTGTTTGTAGTCAAGCCTAGCACAGTTGTTAGAGGCCAATCACCTTAGCCCAGGACTTCACTCAGGAGTTCCTCAAGGTTGTGTGTTGGCTCAATCACTTTCAACTGCTTCATCAATGACCTTCCTTCCAACATTAAGTCAGAACTGGGGATGGTAGCTGATGATCATAGAATTTACAGTGTAGAAGGAGGCCATTCAGCCCATCGAGTCTGCACCGGCTCCTGGAAAGAGCACCCCACCCAAGGTTAACACCTCCACCCTATCCCCATAACCCAGTATCCCCACCCAACACTAAGGCCAATTTTGGACACTAAGGGCAATTTATCATGTCCAATCAACCTAACTTGCACATCTTTGGACTGTGGGAGGAAACCGGAGCACCCGGAGGAAACCCACGCACACACGGGGAGGATGTGCAGACTCCGCACAGACGGTGACCCAAGCCGGAATCGAACGTGGGACCCTGGAGCTGTGAAGCGATTGTGCTATCCACAATGCTACCGTGCTGCATTTGCAATTTGTCAGAAACTGAAGCAGTGTGTGCTCAATACAGCAAGAGCTGGACAACATTCAGGCTTGGGTTGATACGTGACAAGTAATATTCACACCACACAAGTGTTAGGCAAAGACCACCTCCAACAAAAGAGAATCTAACCATCTCCACTTGACATTCAATGGCATTACCATTCGCTGAATACCCCCACCACTAAAGCCTGGACATTGGCCATAAATTTAATTGGAGCAACCACATAAATGCCGAGTCTTCAAGAATATGTGACAGGTACGGCAGCACGGTGGCACAGTGGGTTAGCCCTGCAGCCTCACGGTGCCGAGGTCCCAGGTTCGATCCCAGCTCTGGGTCACTGTCCGTGTGGAATTTGCACATTCACCCGTGTTTGCATGGGTTTCACCCCACAACCCAAAAGATGTGCAGGGTAGGTGGATTGGTCACGCTAAATTGCCCCTTAATTGGAAAAAATTAATTGGGTACTCTAAATTTATTTTTTAGAAAGTATATCCAGTAGACTGTATACATGGGTGTCAGTGTGCAAAGGAGGTGGAGGGAATGAATGTTTAAGGTGGTGCATTGGTGCCGATCAAGCGGGCTACTTTGTTCTGGATGGTATTGAGCTTCTTGTGTGTTGTGGGAGCTGTACTCATCCAGGCAAGTGGAGGACTTCGCATGACGCTCCTGTCATGTGCCTTATAGACAGATTTGGGGGAGTAAGATAGTGAGTTATTTACCACAGAATTTCCAGCCTCTCACATACTCTTTTTAAAAATTTTAAAAACATTTTTATAAATTTAGAGTATCCAATTAATTTTTCCAATTAAGGGGCACGGACAGTGACCCAGAGCCGGTATCGAACTGAGACCTCGACACCGTTAGGCAGCAGGGCTAACTCACTGCGCCACTGGATACTGCAGCAACTTGCCAAGGTTCCTTTGACAGTAATTTTCAGACATCGAGATGACTGCTACCCGGTACCCTAGGTGATAGAAGTTGCTGGTGTGGAAGGTCCCCATTGGAGGCCTGTGGAATCAGTTATGCTCAGCCAGGCGCAGATGCTGAGCTTCAAGACTCATCGCACGCGATCTACCCGAATAGGAATAAAGTCCCTTAATGAGAGCATTTAGCCGGGTGTTTCAAGGCGCTTGGAGCGTCGAGAAACACCATGTTATTGAACGCATATTCGGGTATATCGGGGCTGCAGCGGTGAATGTCCCAGCAAGGCCGCACTTAGTCCCATTTTCCACTCGCCGGAACTCCTCAGCGCAGAAGGAGATTGGGATGCCCGATGCAACCCCCAAAAGCCCCATCCCACCTATAAGGGTGTCCTCGGGGTGGCACAGTGGTGAAGTGGCTAGCACTGCTGCCTCATGGCGCTGAGAACCCAGGTTCGGCAGTGCTGCACTGGCTTTCAGGGGCGACTCAGCTGGTAGATCATGGCCATTGACTAAGCAGGTACATGTGGAACAATGTCTCATCTTCATCTATCTGAATTCCCAGAGCATGTGCGATCTGCGCTGAAGATGGAAGAGTCCATTGAGGCCATGTTGCCATCATAGTTCTGGCATTTGAGCCCATGACGTCCACTGAAAGAATGACCATTCTAACAAAGAATCAGATTCAGCAGGCCAACATTGATTTTGATATAATGGCACCTACTTCAGAAAGCATTGAGTAAACAGTTGCCTTGATAACCTAAATTACTTTCAAATGCATCCAGAAACTCCCCTACACTTGGGTAGCGAGGAGGTGCAGATGGGCCCTGCGAGGGAATAGGTGGACAGGATGATAGCACTGTGGGCTTTCCTCAAGGCCAATATAGTGCATCACAACGGTTCCCCTGAGAAAGGCTCAACAGCTGACACCTAACCCCATGATTAATGTTGCCTCTGCACAGATGAAGGAAGGTGATGTACCATCAATTGGACGCGAGACACGATGAAGGTCCAAACTTAGGCTTTAATCAGCTAGATGTTAGCCTGGTGGTCGACTACAGTGAAAGGCCAACCGCCGGGAACGCTGGGTACTTATACCCCGCCTCGGAGGCGGGGTCTACTTGCCTCTCGACCAATTGGTGAGCAGTCATATGACTAGTCCCAGCCAATCAGCCGAGAGGCACATGACCAGCCAGAGACAATGGGAAACCAGTGCTCTGCACCAATGGCAGTGTTCCTATTCATACCACCACAGAAGGGAAATCTTTGAAGAGGCCCTCAGGAGTTCCACTAGGCAGAGAGCAACCGCCACAGGCATGTAATGTGTCAGTGCCTGGAAAAGAGCAGACTGAAAGAGTCTTAGTGGAAAAAAAGACTTCACTTGGGTATTGAGGGATGCTAATATTTTAATTCAAAGAACCATGTATTGCTATCCCTGGGAAGTGTAACAGTGCCCTTTATTTCCAATGCCACCTTGTCTGTGGGAATGGGATGAGACTAGACTCGCTTGTAGGGTGGAGAATGTGATGCAATTTCACACCCACCACAAACCCTGCCACCAACTGTCTGGGAATGTTCCATCTACAGTTTCCTCACTGTTGCTGGGCTAGTCAGACAGCATCAATATATCTAACCAACAGTCAACAAAGACATCAGATTGTGATCTGCTGTTGTAAACAGGCTGTGTCACATTGCAACGATGGATGGTGTGAACTTGGTGAGCTTTGTAAAGTCAGAGTAAAGAGGAAGTTTGAGTTCAAACTCAGTTGCAAGCTGCTTCCCTTTATCCTATTAATATACAAAAGGTGGGCAGGCTGTTTTCTATTTGATCTATCTTTGGCATTTCATCACTGACGTATGTTTACTTCTGAAAAGGCAGTTTTGGTGGATTAGACTTTGAATATTTCTGGAGTCCAAAGATTCACCAACATTCTGCTGAATGACCCAAGAACTTAGGCGCTGTGAGGCAGCAATGTTAACCACTGCGCCACCATGCCATCCTGCAGATTTAGGAATAAACTTCAAAAAGGAGTTGGAGTTGAGGGGAAGGATGGAAGGGTTCTACAATTCATGGGCTTTGTTTATTATGCACTTTCAAGAATTGGATGACATGAAAATGAAATGAAATGAAAATCGCTTATTGTCACGAGTAGGCTTCAAATGAAGTTACTGTTAAAAGCCCCTAGTCGCCACATTCCGGCGCCTGTTCGGGGAGGCTGTTACGGGAATTGAACCGTGCTGCTGGCTTGCCTTGGTCTGCTTTCAAAGCCAGCGATTAGCCCTGTAAGCTAAACAGCCCCTATCGACATAGAGACATCGAACATAAGGGGGTTTGGGATGGGGGGGGGCAAGGTTGGGGTGGGGAGGGGGTTGAACTGTGTATGTTGTTGACTATGTATGGGTGGATGGTGGATTCTTGAATCCTTTTCTTTGATGTTTGTATTTAAAATGTTGAGGGGTGTTTGGGGGTTGGTGGGAGGGAGGAATTGTTGGCCAGGGATTGACATTGTATTTGTTACCGTTGATTGTTGGTGGGTGTAAATCTGGATGACAATGTGAAAAAGAGTAGAATAAAAATATTTACTATAAGAAAGGAATTGGATATATATTTGAAAAGGAAAATGTTGCGGAGGAGAACTAATACAACTCTTTTAAAGGTTCAGTACAATCATAATAGGCTAAATAACCGCGCCCCCCACCCCCTACCACCACACACTTTCTGTGCTGTATTGCTCTTGAACTTTAAAGGTAAAATAATTAAAAATAAAAAACATCAAAACTTAGGGAATAGAAATATATTAAAATAGTGAAAATGGAAGAGAGGGTGGTCAAGAGATGAGCAATGAAGAACTGCAGCATCTGAAGGTCTTGTCCACTCTGCTCTCCCATCATCAGCACGGTAGCATTGTGGATAGCCAGGGCCGGCTCAAGGTACCGGCAACTCGGGCAGTCGCCCGGGGCGCCATGTGCTTGGGGGCGCCACGAGTGCGTGACCGGCGTCAGAGACCTGCCGACAGAGAGACCGGCCCGCCGATCGGTGAGTCCCGATCATATACCAGGTCACTCCGGCCCCCCCCGACCCGACCCCCCCCCCGCCCCCGACCCCTGCCCCCGACCCGCCGCCCCCGACCCGACCCCCCCCCCGCCCCCGACCCCCGCCCCCGACCCCCCCGACCCGACCCCCCCCCTCCCCCCGGACCCGACAACCCCCCCGGACCCGACCCCCCCCCGGACTCGACCCCCCCCCCCCCCCCCCCCCCGGACCCACCCCCCCCCCCCGGACCCGACCTCCCCCCCGAAGGGAGCCGAAGTTCAGCTTGCCCGGGGCGCCAGCAACCCTAGGGCCGGCGCTGTGGATAGCACAATCGCTTCACAGCTCCAGGGTCCCAGGTTCGATTCCGGCTTGGGTTGCTGTCTGTGCGGAGTCTGCACATCCTCCCCGTGTGTGCGTGGGTTTCCTCCGGGGGCTCCGGTTTCCTCCCACAGTCACAAAGATGTGCAGGTTAGGTGGATTGGCCGTGATAAATTGCCCTTAGTGTTGGTTGGGGTTACTGGGTTACGGGGATAGGGTGGAGGTGTTGACCTTGGGTAGGGTGCTCTTTCCAAGAGCCGGTGCAGACTCGATGGGCCGAATGGCCTCCTTCTGCACTGTAAATTCTGTAAATTCTATGATAATCAGCCATTGTTGATTGTTGCACAGCACATTATTCCCAATGGTCTCAGCACCTTCAACAGCCACAATGCATTTCCCCTTTAAATAGTTCAGGCTAGCTCGACATGGTGGGAAAGCTTAAAGCAGTGCTGGGCATTCATCGGGCTGCTCACCCAGCTAATGTCTGCAGCCAATGACTGGCATGAGGTGCGCTGCATGCTTGTAGAAATGATGGTACTGTACAGGCAGCAGAAAGTTGGCACCTGCCTGCATTTCAATCTCTGGGCATGAGCTAATCACACATCGTAATCCTGTGCCCTTTTTTGGGTGTTATCCAATTGAATTCCCAGAGGCTATAAGAATTTAGTAATGCTTAAGTCAGTATTTACTTTGGCAATGTATAGTGCTAGGGTCTCAGTGATCTTATGGCAGCCATGTGACATTTTTCTGTAATATCAGAGGATTTTTCAGTTTCTAATTGCTACATTCTTATAAAACTTGCTGGCCTGACAACATCAATATCCTGACATAGCAGGGATTCCTTGGGTTAAGACATCCAATCAACATTTAGTTATATTTACCACAGTTCGATTTCAGGATGTGAGCTACTTGACCTTTGCAACAGCTTAGCCAACCCACCCAAAAAGGTCTAAAGTGGTGTCCGAAACAAGGATTGGCTGGAAACCAATTCTACAACTTTGGATGTAAAATTACCATTGACCAGAAACTGAATTAGATCAACTAAAGAAGTAGGTCACGGGCTGGAAATTCAATGGCAATTAACTCACCTTCCAAACCTGCAACTTCTACCACCTGGAACAATAAGATCAAAAAATGCATGGGAACACCCCACCCCCTTCCCTCCAAGCCACACACTATGCTGGTTTGGAACTATATCACCTGTTCCTTCAATGTTTGGATGGCGCGGTGACACAGTGGTTAGCCCTGCTACCTTACAGCGCTTGGGAGCTGGGTTAAATTCTGACCTTGGGCGACTATCTGTTGGGAGTACATTCTCCTCCTGTCTGCGTGGGTTTCCTCCAAGTGCTCCACTTTCCTTCCACAGTCCAAAGATATGGAGGTTAGGTGGATTGGCTATGCTAAATTGGCCCTTAGTGTGTACCAAGGTTAGGTGGGGATAGGGCTTGAGAGTGGGCCTAAGGTACCCTTTCAGTGGGTCGGTGCAGGCCCGATGGACCAAATGGGCTCCTTCTGCACTGGGATTCTATGATTGTTGCTGCATCAAATTCCTGACAACACTGTGGCTTAACTTGCACCATATTGACTGCAATGGTTCAAGAAAGCGGTTCACCACCACCTTCTGAAGGACAATTAGGAATGGGCTACAAATGCTGCCTTAACCAATGAAAAAATGTATCTCAAGTGGGGACTGCATGTGCCTGGTCACGTGATGGTGCCTCTTCATCAGTGCTGTGCTGTTGCTCTTTCCCTTCCTCCTGTGTGTCTTCTAGCTGGGCAGATAGCACTTATGGTGTTTGAGAGCTGAAACTCAGACATGGAAGGTTAGGATGAGGGAAGTGAGGTGGAGTGGGAAACAAGACCACCCAATCAGCAGCTTGCTCTTCATGCCAGATCAGGGGTCAATAGTCTCAGCAATGTCAGATACTGCAGGCTTTGTTTGAACCAGCCCCATGATGCAGAGAACCATTTCTTAGCTCCTTCACAGGGCTCAGATGATGTAAGCGTCCATGTCCCACATTGGCTCTGCTCTGCACCAAGCGGTTATTAGTGAATTAGTACTGCAGAGAGAGATAGAGAGGAGTATGTCGGTGGTTATGTCCCTCTGTGTTTGGCGCAGTTGAATAGTTGAAGGTATCTCAAAGCAACAGGAGCTGAGTTAGGCTGGCACAATTGGAATGTGTGTGAGATTGAAGTGATATTAATGTAGATATTAGGTAAGTTCTGAATGCCATGGACAGCTGCTGGGTGAGTAATAGTGGTGTAATGCAGTTACAAAGGTTGGCGTTGTAATGAGTATGAAGTCCTTCCAACATGCACTCACTGACTTTAACTATCCACGGGTGATCATTAAACATCTTGTGGAGCTACTGCCAGGCTCTCTTAGACACACCGCTTGACCTCTGTGGTCATCTGCTCCCATTCCCCTCAGAGGTTGGACCTCGAGGGCTATCCCGAAAGAGGAATTCTTCATCTCTTAACCTCCATGACTAGCGCCTCCAGTGGTACATCTGGGCACCTAAGATATCATTCTCTTCCCTGGTGCCCCATTTCTAGAGCTCCCACATGCAGCCATTGTCAGTGCAGGGAGCCAGCCACACCATCCTTCCAGTGAATGCAACTTCCCTTTAAGAGGAACAGGTTGGGCTGCATTACTTGAGTTCAACATACGATATTTGGTCCTCTGCTGCCCAGGCCCCATTTAGACCAACACTGTAATCGGGTAAATGAGGAGGAATGTTCTGCAGAAGATCTTTTTGCACTCAAAATGTTAACTCTCTCCATTGATGCTGCCAGATCGGCTGTATTTTTTCTGCAGTTTAGTTTTTATATTCAATGAGCAGGAAGAACCAAGCCTACTTCAATGCCAAGGTGTGCATGCAGATCACAACTTGCAACCCACGTGCCCAAAAACAGGTCCTAATGAATTTTCACCAAAGATGTCAAATACAAAATGGAATAAAATTTATATATTGGTTGAAATTGAGAAAGAAAACTTTCTCAGGATAATTCTGTACTTTATTGATTCTTTAACCCCAAACACTTGGGACCAAATAAAATGCCTTTGCAACAAAATCATTGAAAAACAGTTGCATCTCTATTTTGTGGAAAATGAGATAACATTTTCAGTATCATTTTGGTATTGACTTATTCATTACATTATTATTGACTTACCAGCTTGACGATAACAAAGAAAAAGGGTTTATACATTGACCCAGCCCAAACCAGATGGTCCATGACCATACTGTGGTGTTCTTTGAAATGAAATGAAAATCGCTTATTGTCACGAGTAGGCTTCAATGAAGTTACTGTGAAAAGCCCCTAGTCGCCACATTCCGGCGCCTGTCCGGGGAGGCTGGTATGTGATGCTTATACTCAGGATGGACTTGTAGTGTACACAAAGTCCGCAAAAGGCTAAGTCAAATAAACAAAGCTAATATTTATTACACTACTTATCATCGAGTTCATTCACTATTCTTAAAGCAAGCAATATTATAACTAAACTACAATCTACACTATGCTAACTCTTGTCTCATGCACACTACCTTAAATTGAACTCTGCTCTGCTCCTTGTCTCTCTAACCTTCTATCGCGTTTTCTACACTCTTTCAGAAGCCTAAGAGGCATTCACTTTCATAGGTCTGCTCCCCAGCTCCATCTGGTGGTAGAATAAAGTATCACATTAACTCTTCATGTGCCAGACATTACATGTCACACATAAGTGTACATCTTAGGCTATAATCGAGACTAAGGGGTGAAGTAGAGAAGTTCAGGTGACGCGTTTGTCAACTAACTCTCAAGGTTAAGTTAAGTTATAGTAAATACAAGTTTCAACTTCTCTACCACACAAAATAGGCTGTGGTTAAAACAGTGTGATTACTGAAAGTTTCCAAGTTGAATGATTGGATGTTAAATACCGGAATAGAAGAAAATGTACATGTAGGTTGAAAAAAAAGAAACTCTTAGGGTAATTCTGCACTTTATTGGTTTCCCCATTCTCTCGGCACCAGGTAGTGAAACTATCTGGCAGATTCATTATGAGGAACAAGATGTAGCTGTGACTTCCTTACACCCATTCATGTGTCTCGTATTTGCACCAATACTTCAGAAGGGACTTTTGAACAAATCTCCCACTTGCTGGATGCTGTAAAGAATATGTTGTCATTGAAATAACCAATACTGTAAAATATTAATTTATAAAATGTTTTCTTTTCTGCAAAGCAACTTGAAAAGTACTTGCGTCATTTGTTTGTCCCATAATTACATATCATTTTCAGATGGCTTCCGTAGTCACTGATTCATCACTTTGTTAACGTTGACTTACCCAGCTTTAAGATAACCAAAAAAAAAGTGATTCTACACTTTACTCATGAGAAGACAGATGGTCTACGACTTACAAGACGCAACTGAGGCAATAATCAAGTGATTGGGATGAAGTTGCAAAGTGCAGGTGACTTGTTTGTCAATTGAAACGCAAGATGAACTTATTGCCAGTGTTCCTGTGCCACACTTTGCTGTTGTATTGGTATAGATTCCTGCCATCTTCATTACAGCTCCTACTGTAGCAGCATTGTTCTTTAATTGCCTCTGCTTAGCACGTCTTTGTTTATCCTATAATCAGGCAGGCATTAGTATTGCCGTAGCTAATAATAAAAATCCAGGAATGGTCTGCTGTCAGAACTTGGTACTTGCTGAGACATTCAAGCTCACCTACGCAGAAAAGAGAAACTGAAGGATCTGAAGATTCAGAATAAGTGTCAACATGGCTCTGACTTTTGTGTCAGCTGGTTATAAATTCAAATTCTGTCCTCGGGCTTTGGACAGATAATTTAGGCAAGCATGACATTGCAGTACTGAGGAACTGGCATTGCTGGAGGTCTTTCAGTTGAGACAGGAAAACTGGCGCAAAATGGACACCTATTCCCCGTTTTGCTGGGGGCTAGCAGGGAGGCAGCGCAGAGCACCTGGCTCTAGCTGCCGATAGACCCCGGAGAATTGCTGGGTCCGTGGCCGCGCAGGTGAATGGCGGCGGCCTGCAGCGGCCGCGCCGTGCTTCATGGCGGATGCCGCTCGCGGACCTGGCCCGCAAAATAGAACATCAGATTTGGTAGGGCCAACGCTCCCGATTGGCGCTCTCTCTGCAGGAAAGCTCTTTGAATCCTGGAAGTCTTACCCACGATACAGCAGTCTCACCCAGGAGATAAATATTGTCCCAAACCCAAATCGCCCCAAAGTCTCGAAGAGATACTCCACTCCACATGATCAAATGCCTTCACTGCATCCATGGAGATTATTACCACCGGAACCTTCCCCAAAGAGGTTGACACAACCACATTTAAAAGTCTCCTGATGTTGGCTGACAATTGTTGGCCCATGACTAACCCTGTCTGGTCCTCAGAGATGACCTCCAGCAAGCACCCCTCCCTCCAGACACGTAGCCAGCACCTTAGCTAATACTTTCACATCAGCATTCAACAGTGAGATAGGCCTGTAGGTCCCACATTACACGGGATCCTTGTCCTTTGGGATCAAAGAGATTGCGCTTGCGCCAACGTGGCTGGCAGCCCACACCGAGACAGAGATTCATTAAACACCCCCAATAAGTGTGGTGCCAACAAAGCTGCAAACTGTTCATAGAGTTCCACCGGGAAGTCATCCGGCCCCAGTGTCTTCCCTGACTGCATAGAAACAACACAGTCCATAATTTCCTCCAACCCCAGTGGTGTCTCTGACCACTCCTTCTTCTCCCTCTTCACTACCGGGAAGCCCAACCCACCCAAAATCTGCTGCATCCCCAAGTCATCCTCTGGAGGCTCAGATGTGCACGGCCCCCGGTAGAAAGCTTCAAATGCCCCATTAATCTTGTCCGGAGTAGTAACCAGCTCTCCCCACTTGTCCTTTACCTGGGCTACCTCCCGTGTGGCCACCAGTCGCCTCAACTGGTGAGCCAATAACTGGCTAGTCTTCTCATTGTGCTCATAAAATGCTCCTCGTGAGCGACGAAGTTGGCTCACCACCTTCCCCGTTGATTCAAGCTCAAACTCCATCTGTAGCCTCTTTCTCTCCACTAATAACTCTGCCAGCAAGGACGTGGAGTATTGCCGGCCCACCTCCAAAATGGAGTCAACTGACCTCTGCCTTTCCGCCCTCCTAGATTTATCCCTGTGGGCCGTATATAAAATTATCTCCCCCTTGACCATCGACTTCAATGCTTCCCAGAACATGCAGGTTGAAGCCTCTCCATTCTTGTTAAAACCTACACTGTTCCCGTTGGCGGAGGCTGAGGTGGGGGGGTGGGGGGGGGGGGGGGGTGGGCTCGGCCGACCTCCAGCTGTATATCCACATAATGTAGGGCATGGGCCGATATTACAATCAGCAAGTACTTGTAGTGATATTCAGATATCAATATACATGATCAATGTATGTAAATGTAGTACAGTCATTTCAACACTAGATGGCTCACAGTCAGATACTATAAGAACTGATTTCCCGCCTTTTCTCACTCAGATGATGCAGATGATGGGTGATGCAGATGATGATGACATGGTGATCTGATTCAGAACAGCGAACAAGCAAGTCATCGAATAGCTAGAGTGAGAGAAGTTAGAGCTAGTTTGTTATAATAGTGTATTGTTATATAGTTATCTGTATTGTACTTTAATTCTTTATTAGTTTAGTATTGAGTGAAAGGACTCACAGTTTATTATTTTATTACTCATTAAATAGTTCATCTTTCAACAAGTAAACCATTGGTCATTTTATCATCCTGGTGGATTCAAGAGTGATAAATATATTTTAGATATATCATTATTTAAAATATGTCAGTACCCAGCCCCAACACCCCCGAGAGTAACAATTTCCCCAGCACAAAAAATCTATTCAGGAGTATACCCAGTGCACATGCAAGAAGAAGGAAAACTCCCCTTCCCTCGGATATCTAAACCTCCAATGATCTACCCCCCCCCCCTCCCCTCGGATATCTAAACCTCTAATGATCTACCCCCCTCTCCCCCCCCCCCATCTGCTCCATGAATCCTTGGGTCTAATACACAATTGAAATCTCCCCCCCCCCCAAACCAGTCAATTGTTGTGAATCTAGCTCAAAGATGGCCGACAACACCTTAATAAAGTCCCCGTCATCCCAATTTGTTGCATGTATGTTCACTAAAGCACTGGAGAACATGCCAACACCCTACTCACTATCACGTATCTCACCCCCCCCCCCCCACACACACACACACACGTGTCAAAATACTGCCTGTAAAGGCCATTCTCCTGTTAATTAGCACTACCACCCCTTCATCTTCACATCAAAATTCAAATGGAACACCTGCCCCACCATCCCTTCCTTGCCTCGTCAGACCCCTATCCCTCAAATGCATCTCCTGCAAAAAGACTACAGGCCTGATTCACCGTTTTTCAGACTAAGTGCGGAGAAACCGTGGCGTTTTACGTCAAACAATCAGCATCGACCCCGCACCGATCCTACAGCCGGTGAGGGGCAAGCAGCCACGCTGAGTAAAACTCCCGGCTCCCACAATATAATGGCTGGAGAATGGCCGGTCGAGCGTGGACCCAACCTGCCAGATAGTGCCCACCTGGCCACCCCCTGGTCACCCTCTGGCCACCCCCCACCAGTAACCCCATCCCTCCCAGAAGCCCCCCCCCCCCCCCCCCCAGCCAGCAGCACTGCTCCCACCTGACTGTGGCTTTGCTGGACACAGTCCACAGCCACTATGCCACTACGCCACGGGTTCCTGCACAGCTGAGACCTTCCGCCAACTGAGGGGTCGGGAACTCTGCCCATCTGGGGCGGAGCATTGGAGGAGGGCTTTCAGGTGACGTGCTAACGCCGTTTCAACGGAGTCCGCCGCGTACGCGATGAAGCCATTTCAGAGAGGGCGGAGGATACAAAACCTGTGTCAAACAGGCACCGCCCCCGATTTTGGCGTCAGAAGAGGTTTTCCGTCGGAGAACGGTGAATCCCACTCTACATCTGTCTTCAAATTGTTCAAATGGACAAACACCCAGGGCCTTTCAATTGGACCGTTTAACACCCTCATGTTACACTAACTGGGGGGTATCTGGACCCCCTCCTTCTAGAATCTACCCCGATTTTAGGCCCACCCAAAAAGGCAACCATCACCACCCTTACATAAACCCATAAACAAAGAAACCATCATTGCCAGCGCTCTATCCTCCCCTCCACTCTTGCCCCTCTTAAACTCCCACCCAAAAACTCTCCCCCATCGCCACCTCCCTCCCCCCTTCGAACTACAGATAACCAACCCACCCGGCTCCAAAATTCATCTTCTCTCCGCCCTACCCTAAATAAAGAAAACCCAACCATTCAGGCTCATTACCTTACCTCACAAACAAAACAGAAATCCCCCTCCCCCAGGTAACCAGCCTCAGCCCTCTCACCCACTTCGCGCCCGTTAACTAGCATACCTGCTGGCAGTCTGGCCCTCACTTGGGGAACAAGAAAAGAACCAAACAAGAAAAAAATAAACTCCCCCTTTTCCCAATCCCGCATTAAATATCGTGCATACTGGGAAGAAAGAACCTGTATCCTCGTCGATGAAACAAGCTAACCCCATACAACCATGGAAAAAGAACAACAAAATAGCAAGAACACTGAAAAAGGCAGCAAAGATGAATGTGAACATGTAACATTGAAAAGTCCATAACATCCAACAACGACAATCAGACCTCTCCCAGCCCATTTCTTCCTCACAATGTCAGACGCCCTCTCTGGTGTATTAAAGTAATGGTCTCTGTCCTTGGACGTGACCCACAACCAAGCCAGGTACACCACTCCGAACTACACCTTACTCTTGTAGAGCGCCACCACGGCGCCAGTCCTGCCCCGATGTCTTGATAAATACGGATGGGATGGCCCTCCCATCCACTCTCTTGCCTGGCCATCACGCATTTTAAAATCCATTTCTTGTGCAGATACCTGTGGAAGCGGAGTATGGCTGCTCACAAGTCAATCCCCAGATCTAGGCTTCTGTCACAACGGCCGGTGGGTTCGGTCCACATTGGAACGGTTCCCTCCTCCCCCATCAACGTTTTGAACATTTTTGCTATTTACTCTGTGGCGTTCATACTTTCAATGCCCTCTGGCAGCCCAACAATCCTCAGGTTCTGGCACCTGGACCGGTTCTCCTGGTTATCTACCTTGACCTTCAATACCTTTTGGGCCTCTGCCAATAATGCCACTTCTGCCTCCAAAGAGGCAACTGGTCACTGTGGTCTGTGACCATCTCTTCCAATTCCCGAATCATCATGCCCTGCAATTTCAACCGCTGCTCCACCTTATCCAAAGTCATGCGAATGGGCGCCACCGCCACCTCAATCGCTTCGGACAAGTCCTCCAACATTGCCAGTCTTTGCTTCTAGAATTCCACCGCAAGGAATTCCATGATCTTCTCCGCTGTCCATTGGGAGAGTGACAACGACACGGAGGGCTCCTCCATTTTCTCTTCCCTCCTGCCAGGAGGACCTTCAGAGTCTGATGAGGAGCCATTACTCAACTTCTGTCTCATGTAGTATCCTGTGGACATCCCACACTGGAGGACAAACCAACAATTACTCCACCTATCTTCCCCAAACTGTGTTCGTTCACCAGGCAAAAAGGGCCAAAAACCAAGTCTCCAAGCGGAAACCACCTTGTGTGTGATCACTCACCTCATGGCTGTCACTGGAAACACCTATCTATTCTAATCCCATTTTCCAGAACTTGGTGCATAGCCTTGTATGCTATGGGGCTGGAATCACGGGTCAATGACGCCGAAATCGCCTTCGGCGAACGGCTGGAGAATCCAAGTTCCTGACCGAAATGGGGGCAGCGTCGCTTTCACGATGCTCTGCCCCCTCCAAAGTAGCGCATTCTAGGAGTACGCTATTGACGGCCACGTATTGACGGTCCAAGGACATTGTCTGAGGGCCGCTCCCCGATGCTCCGCCCCCGACCGACTGAGTTCCCAATGGCATGGATCGCGTGTGGTCTCACCCATCGGGAACTCGGCGTGGCGGCTGCGGACTCAGTCAATCGCTGCCACGGTCAGGGGAGGGCCGATCCACGGGCAAGGGGGGGGGGACATTATTTGGGGCTGGGGATTCATGTGGTGGGGCGGTCCAGGGCACGCGAGCTGGCCGAGGAGGGGGACTATTTCGGGGGCCGGGTCCGCAAGAGGCCGCCGGTGTGTTGCACGGCGCAGCCGCTTTAGGCCGTCGCCGTGCACATGTGATGTCACAGATCCGGCAATTCTCCGGGGCTGATCAGCAGCTAGAGCCGGGTACTCTCGGCTGCCATCCTGCTAGCCCCCAGCAAAACGGGGAATCGGTGGCCATTTTGTGCTAGTTTTTCTGGCGTAAAACACCACCGTTCCCACAACGGCGTGGGGACAAAGCTCCAGAATCGGAGAATCCAGCCCATGGTATTTGATGTGCTCATCGAAATCCTTCTTAAATGTTGTGAGTGTTCCCGCCTCCAAGACCCTTTCAGGCAGAGGCGGACTTGCAATGAAAGATACAGCACTGCATTGTGGGGCCCAAGTCAATAAGGGCCCCAGACTGAGAGGTGAATGTGGTGTGGGAGCACCAATCAGAAGCTGGTAGCTCTGAATTTGCTGATAGGCTCAATTCATTTAAAAAAACGTTTTTTTATTCCAAACACAGACAGATACAAACCAAAAAAATAAACCGGCTGGATTCTCCTCAGCCCCAGACCAAAATCGCATTTGGCGCGGGGGCGGAGAATCGCCATTTCCGACCGAATCGCGACCGGCACCGCTCTGGTGATTCTCCGGAGAATCACTCGCCCGCAAATCACGCCGTGCGGCTGGGAGGTCATTGACAGATACTCAGTCCGCGGCCGCCCTGGTTGGGGGGGGGGGGGGGGGGGGGGAGGGAACCAGCACCAGTAGGGGAGTAGGGGGCCTTATGGGCGGCCAGGGCAGCGATCAGGCCGATCCGATGGAGGGGCGAGAGGACGATCGGGGGAACCTTGTTTTTTGGTGCTGGTCTGCGCTTGGAGTCCGTCACTGGAGGCCTGCACCCTGTGCTCGGAACCGGAAGTGCGGGAGCCCGTATCCACAGCCAAAGCTGCCTGAAGCTCGCCAGGTCCCTGCTAACCCCTGCAGGTAAGTGAATGTCTCTGGATTTTGCAGGAAACTGGGGAGTGAAACGCCAGTGTTTTTATGCCGGCGTGGGGGCATCGCCCATTTTTGGAGAATCCAGCCCAACATCTCAAAATACACAAGCTACACACAGTTTGTACATTTTTTTTCCCCTTTCACCCTTAAACCCCCACCTCCTCTCCACTGATGACAAACAAGTCTTCACACATTGTCAGAAACGGTCTCCATTGCATGTAAAACCCCTCTTCCCACCCTCTTAAGGGTAAACTTTATTTCCTCCAAACTCAAACACTTGTACAAATCCCTCAGCCACGTGGCAGCCCCTGGTGGTGCTGCCGACCTCCAGCTCATTAAAATCTGATCAGAGAGGCAAAGGCGACAACATCGCCACTCCTTTCCCCTCCATCAGCTCCGGCACGTCCGACACTCCAAATATCACCACCAGGGGGCATGGCGCCATCTTGGACCCCCCCCCCCCCCCCCATATTCCTGACAGTCTCGAACCACGCCTCCCAAACATCATTGCACACCCCAAAAAATATGAGCGTGATCTGCCCAGCCCCCCCACTCCCCCCCTCCCCTCATGCCTCACACGCATTCTCCAATCCTGGAAAAATCCCACTCATCCGACTCTGTGTCATATGAATCCTGTGTACCACCTTAAATTGTATAAGGCTCATCCTTCCACAGGAGGAGGCCAAGTATCCAGCTCCATATCCTCCACCCCAACTCGATCCACAACTCATCCTCTTACTTCCACTTTATCCCTTCCAAAAGCGTCTTCTCCTTCCCTCCCAGCCAACTGTAGATATCCCCGATCCCCCCCCCCCTCCCAACTCATCAGGAACAAACACTTTTCCAACAGTGTTTACTCCGGTAACTGAGGAAACTCGGGTAGCTCCTTTCGTGCAAAATCCCGCCCCTGTAAATACCTAAACACACTCCCCCTCGGCAACTCAAATTTCTCCCGCAGCTCCTCCAGCCCAAAAAGATTAGCCTCGCAGAGAATGTTCCGTATCCGCTCTATCCCTTCTCCCCGCTATCTCCCATACATCCATCTCCCCAGTATAAATCTATAGTTCCCACATATAGGCGGTAGTACAGACATATGCTTTAACTTCAAGTGCCTCCTCAACTGGTTCCACATTCTGATCGAGGACATCACCAGCGGACTGCTAGTGTACCTCCCTGGATAAACCGAGCGCGGAACCATCGCCAAGGCCCTCAAACACATACCCCTGCAAGAGGCCTCCTCCACCTGCACCCACTCCGACCCCTCTCCACCATCACCTCGGCATTTTCCGCCCAATAGCAATGCAACAGGTTTGGAAGCGCTGGCACCCCACCCACCTTGCTCTCTGTAAATAGGCCCTACCACCCCACGGCATCTTGCCAGCCCACACACACCAACTCACAGATCAATTTATTCCCTCTGGAAAAATGGTTAGGGAAGAAATATTGGCAGTGATTGAAAGGTAAATAAATATCGTTCATTTTCATGGGCTGTACCCTCCCCGCCAGCGATAGCAGCAGGGCGCCCTGTCTCTTCAGGTCTCCATTAACCCCCTCTACCAGCCTGGTCAGATTCCACTTGTGCATAGTTGTCTAGTCATGAGCCACCTTGAATGACAAGACCCTGAGGTCCACACTTCTCGCCTGGACATTCACCAGGTCCATAATTCTCCCCATACAATGGATTCACAATGTACAATAAATTGCCAGCGTACAACAATATCCTGTGCTCTCTACCCCTACGATCCCTTGCCACTCATTTGAAGCCTGTAGTGCAATCACCAGAGGCTCAACGGCGAACACAAACAATAATGGACACAGCTGGCATCCCTGTCTTGTCCCCTGTACTACTTAAAATACCCCGAATTCATCCCATTCGTCCTCACATTTGCTGTGGTGGGTGCATTTAGTAACCGTACCTGTGCAAATATGGGCTTGGCTCATTCCTGGGCCTATCAGCAGGCAACACAGAACAACACTGGGCTTTGATTGATAGATTCCCCTTTAGAGAGGAGACTTTGAGCAGTTCAGTTGGATCTCCTGATTGGGGTGAAGTTTCTGAGCTTCCATTGAGTGACGCAGCAGCCAGGTTTCTGGCATTCGGTCAGGCGGGCAACCTGAGGTAAAGTGACCTCGCCGAACTAACATCGGGGTGCGAGCCTGCAAAACCTTCAGCAAGGTGAGGAGGAGACGCTAGTCAACGGGTGTCGAGTGGAGCAACCTCCAGGACAGGGCTCAGGAGGGTGGGCGGACAACCAAACAACCGAAGAACAGAGGCCAGAAGCAGTTGTTGTGGCTCGAGGTCCGGCCACCAGAGTGAGAGCTGAGAGGTGAGCAGTCGGGAGGTGCGAGGGCCAGATAAGTGCCGATGTCATGGATTTTGGGAGAAGTGGGCAGTGGGGCAACTCCACCAGAGCCAGATGCCAGGGTTGAGAGTGAGGGTGCTTGGCAGCAGCTGGACAGGTGAGGACGGGAGAGCAGAGACCAGGCCAGATAGCCAGCAGCAGCCTCCACTAGCACACCTGCCAACTTAGGTTATCGGGGGTGCAGCTGCAGGAGGTACTCGACCCCAAGGGGCGTGATGTAGGGGCTCCGCAAAGGGGGAGAGTGTGGGGCCCCCAAAAGTGTAAACCCACCTCTGCTTTCAGGCAATGAGTTCCAGATTTCCACCAGGGGGCTGGTTTAGCACAGGGCTAAAGAACTGGCTTTTAAGGCAGACCAAGGCAGGCCAACAGCGCGGGTTCAATTCCCGTACCAGCCTCCCCGAACAGGTGCCGGAATGTGGCGACTAGGGGCTTTTCACAGTAACTTCATTTGAAGCCTACTTGTGACAATAAGCGATTTTCATATCCCAGGAAGCATCGATGAGTAGGGTAATCATCGAAGAGTAGCAGAGAATGTGTGATTATACTGACAAGCCTTGCAACTGATAAAGATTGCAGAGAGAATGGTGCATTCCATTTCAAACATAAATGAGATAATCACACATGACATTGCAACAATGTCTTCTTGAACTGCTTGGGTGACTAATTCTGTGGCAATAAAATTACTATATTCACACCTACCAATGCACATCTGATACTGATAAGCCTGGTGGCCGAAATAGAATGACAAATATCAGGGCCGCAGTGATCTCCAACAAAGTGGCCTCGAGCAGAGTGCCAGCAGTGTAGAGCTGTTGGACCATAAGAGGTTAAATAGCAAAAGGGGACATGGGAGTGGAAACGCCACTCAAATCATTTGTGCTATGCAGGTCCTCATCACCCATTGCTTCTCTGCATGTCCCTTCTCCAATTAGTAATGCAACATGTTCCTCATGTCCTGATGTGGCTGGGTCGGCCCTGCACTGGAGCAGGTGGAGGAGTTTGTTGGTGCGCATCGGTTTAAAACCCAGAGCTCACAGATTAATAAGGGCATCTTGGCAGTCAGAGCAGGAAACTGAGCAGCCGCCCTTCCCTCTACTTCCACAAGTACCACACTATGTAGGAGGGGTTGAAAAAGGAAGTGAAGAGCCTTGTGGTTACATAAATGTGGGCGTGAAAATGTTACATTGTGAAGTTTCTGTTCTTTAATTGAATCACAAATATTATTAGTTGAAACCACTTCCCCGTCTTTCCCATTCCTGGTTACCAGCTATTAATTTGCTTTTTAATTTATATTGGTGATGAATGGAAAGCTATGTATTATTGGGGCCAAGTGGAAGGACAGGCAAGGTGGAGGTGAAGGACTAGTTGTTTACAGGGCTACTGCTGGTGAAATATTAGTGCTGTTACATTATTAAGGGCCTTTCAGGCATCCTGGGCAACAATACAAACTGCTACTACTGCTGCTGCATTGCCTTCATCACTTCTCTCAATAAAATTGTCTACAGGTAATCCATGCCCTTTGCTTTCATCCACATGCACATTCAAACCTTGCTGCTACACAATGTCATTCAGAGCGCAGCAAACAAGAACATCGCACTCATCTGCATTAAATTTCAGCTGCTACATGTCTGTCCATTCCATCAACCTGTCTATGTCCTCTTGAATTCTATAAGATAGGTAGCATGGTGGATGAAATTATACATATAGCAATGTTATAAATGTTCTCAGAAAGAAGAATCATTAGTGCTCTTAACAGCATAGCGTGAGGCTTGCTACTTAATATAATCAAATTGGACCCAGTAATTCTTTTTTTCACTTTCATTAGATTTTAACTCTTCAAATTTTCAGGTGACATGAAAATATGAGTGAGATGTGAGTAGTGAGATTGTTGTCACACTCTCTTAAAGAATAGAAAGAACAAACGTGTAGTTAGTTATGGGCGGCACGGTAGCACAATGGTTAGCACTATTGCTTCACAGCACCAGGGTCCCAGGTTTGATTCCCGGCTTGGGTCACTCTCTCTGCGGAGTCAGCACGTTCTCCCTGTTTGCATGGGTTTCCTCCAGATGCTCCGGTTTCCTCCCATAGGTCCCGAAAGACGGGCTGTTAGGTAATTTGGACATTCTGAATTCTCCATCTGTGTGTCCGAACAGGCGCCGGAATGTAGTGACTAGGGGACTTTTCACAGTAACTTCATTGCAGTGTTAATGTAAGCCTACTTGTGGCACTAAGAAAAAGTATTATTATTATAGTTAGTGTCTTTCACATTCACAAGACATCCAAAAGCACTTCACAACCAATGAATTCTTTTGAAGTGTGGATATTATTGCTGTGGATTAGACACAGGAGCCAGTGTGATGGTCCTGTTAGATCAGCAAACGTGGTTAAAAGACCCTTGGCTAGGATGACAGACGCAGCTCTGTATGGTCCCAAAGGAATCGACTACCAATCATAGATAGGATTCACAAGCCATTCCAATATGGCAAAAAACAAATAATCGATATTCTGTATGTCATCCACATTCAACCATTTTCTCTCCTGAGCAGAGATGTGCAGATAGTAAGAAACTTTTTCCCCTCAGTAGAGGGATCAATAACAAAGGAGCTTAGATTTAAGGTGAGTGGTCGGAGATATAGAGGAGATTTGAGGAAAAAACCTTTTCACTCAGAGGGTGGTGGGAATCTGGAACTCATTGCCTGAAAGCAGAGGCAGGTTTACACTTTTGGGGGCCCCACACTCTCCCCCTTTGCGGAGCCCCTACATCACGCCCCTTGGGGTCGACTACTTCCTGCAGCTGCACCCCTCGATAACCCTGTCCAGCTGCTGCCAAGCACCCTCACTCTCAACCCTGGCATCTGGCTCCGGTGGAGTTGCCCCACTGCCCACTGCTCCCAAAATCCATGACATCAGCGCTTATCTGGCCCTCGCACCTCCCGACTGCTCACCTCTCAGCTCTCACTCTGGTGGCCGGACCTCGAGCCACAACAACTGCTTCTGGCCTCTGTTCTTCGGTTGTTTGGTTGTCCGCCCACCCTCCTGAGCCCTGTCCTGGAGGTTGCTCCACTCGACACCCGTTGACTAGCGTCTCCTCCTCACCTTGCTGAAGGTTTTGCAGGCTAGCACCCCGATGTTAGTTCGGCGAGGTCACTTTACCTCAGGCTGCCCTCCAGACCGAATGTCAGAAACCTGGCTGCTGCGTCACTCAATGGAAGCTCAGAAACTTCACCCCAATCAGGAGATCCTTCTGAACTGCTCAAAGTCTCCACCACCTTTCAATGTCTGGAAAGCTGTGGTCCCTCTCTAAAGGGGAATCCATCAATCAAAGCCCAGTGTTGTTCTGTGTTGCCTGCTGATAGGCCCAGGAATGAGCCAAGCCCACATACTTTGCACCGGTTTGGTTACTACATGCACCCTCCACGGCAAGTGTGAGGATGAATGGGATGAATTCAGGGTATTTGAAGTAGTACAGGGGACAAGACAGGGATGCCGCCTCTGTCCATTATTGTTTGTGTTCGCCGTTGAGCCTCTGGTGATTGCACTACAGGCTTCAAATGAGTGGCAAGGGATCGTAGGGGTAGAGAGCACAGGATATTGTTGTACACTGGCAATTTATTGTACATTGTGAATCCATTGTATGGGGAGAATTATGGACCTGTTGGGGAAATTAGGGGCATTTTCAGGGTATAAATTAAGTGTGGGAAAAAGTTAGGTTTTCCTGGTGAATGTCCAGGCGAGTAGTATATGTGTCCAGCTGGACAGAACCTGGAGAGGGCTCTGTTTTTGTCTGGTGACATTCTACTGCTGCCCCTGCAACCAGCACCTGTTCTTGTTTAACTGTGAAGTCTGAATCACCAGGTTAAAACTCCACCCCACCCACCTTGCCCTCTGCAAATTGGCCCTACTATCCCACGGCATCTTGCCAGCCCACACCAACTCACAGATCAATTTATCCCCAAGCCACCCCCCCCTTACACCCAAACCAACCTCCCCACCTTGTCCCTCCCCTCCACCCTAGGAGTTGACGGTAACCAGCTCCTTGAAATGTAGTATAAATAAACCCCACCTCTTATAACCCCTCACTCACCCTCCTCAGAGCAAGTTTAACGCTTCACAAGTACAGCTTGGGCTGGCTTCTCCCAAAATGGGGCCATGTTCCCACGCCAGCATAAAATTGCTGGCATTTCGCTCCGAAGATTCCTGAAGAATGTTTGTGCCAATTCAATGCCCTGCAGCGGCTAGCAGGGACCCGGAGTAATTCACGCAGATCTAGCTGCGGATACAGGCCCCGCATTTCCGGTGTGGAGTTCGCACATGCGCACGTTGGCGTCCTCCAGCGGCCGCGCTGAGCGCCATGGCGGACTCGGACCGTGGAGGCAGCTGCAAGATGTAGGCCCCCCCGATCGGCCACGAGCCTGATGATATTACCGGCCCGGTCTTTCCCCCGGCCGCCCATAAGGACCCCGCCCCCCACCAGGAGAATCCAGCCCAAGATCTCCATTACATCTCCCAGCAACACTGAGGCACAGGTTGGTGAAACTTAACGCCACCGCAACAGGACCCGCCTGCGAGCGATCAACAAGGCAAAGGCTAAAACATCTGCCCCGGCTCCCATCTGCATCTCCGGCAAGTCTGACACCCCGAATATGCCACCAGGGGACTGGGCTCTAAATCCGCATGCAAGATCGCTAACATGGTGCTGAAAATCAACCTCCAAAATTCCTCCAACTTCGGCAAGACCAGAACATATGTGGGCGATTGGCTGGGGCCCTCCCACATCACTCCTAAATATCGTCCACCCCCACAAACAAATGCCGCATCCTCGACTTCATCAGGTGCACTCTGTGTATTACCTTTAGCTGTATCAAACCCAGCCTCACGCATAAGGTTGAGGCATTCATCCTCTGCAGCAACTCACACCACAGCACCTCTTCTAGTCCCATCCCCAGCTCCTCCTCCCACTTGGCCTTAATCCCCCCTCCTGATACGCCATAATTGTGGATTTTTCTTTAAAAAATGTAAAATTGTTATGGTTAGTTGCCTGGTAGTACAGAACTTGAATATTGCTGAAAAGAGGGATATACAATCAAAGCTTTTCAACTTGCACTCAGCAGTTTCTATGGCAACACGTCAACCAGTCAGAGCTCACTGTCAGCACTTTTTCTCATGTAGTATAAATTGTTGCTTGCTTTGAAATTGGTAATCTTTCATCTGCCAGAATGAGTCCAAGATGAAAAGCATGTTTCACTTTTCAACATTACAACTGGTAATGTTGAGATTTCTTCCATTCTCCTTTAACCGAGATTATGTTTTTGGATTGACCGGGGGTAAAGTTCAATTTTTGCAGAGGCACAGGACAGATGGCAGCAGAACAGCTGCCTGTTGTATATAACACCTGCATTTCCATTGACTTGCAATGAAAATAAAATTTGGTGGGTGTGGTTAATAGGTGTGGAACTTTATTCCCTCAATTCCATGATAACAATTCCATAATTTGAAACACAATTGAACTTTTAAAAAGTTTGTTCAAAATATCTCAATTTCTAACTTAATCACATGTATATGCCCAAACTTTTACTTCAGTTTCCACAAAATGATTAAAAAGTGAATTATAGGCAAAGCTTTTTAACTTCTTGATTTGCTGTCTGTGAGAATTCTTCCATTTGGTTGGTTGATCCGGCTGATTGATGACATCACTATAGGCAGAGGTTACACAGGTTCTCTCTGGTCCAGTAATTCTTTGTGGGTCATTTCTTTTTAGGTCAATGGTGACCATTGCCCCTTCTGGCCACAGAATCCAGGCCATTGCCAAACAACGGGTACCCCCCTTTCAGAAACCATCTCTGAAAGCAGTGGACACTCACTCTATGGGGACTCTCTGGGTTGACTTACTGTTACCTGCCTATCCCCAGCGATCAGGTGGTAAGTATTAGTGGGGAGGGGGGGAGCTCCAGTGAAAACGGGGGGGGGGGGGGGGGGGAGGGGAGGGGAGGTGACATTGATTAAAATAGTTTTCAAAATTAAGATTTCCACGAGGGGGGCTAAAATACTTTCCCGAACTGAAGTTTGGTTAAAGATGTGTGAGTAAAGATGCATGTACCCTGGGATGTACGTGAAATGTAAAGGTAGCTTGCAGGGGTTTGCAATGTGTGTCAGTCGCAGCGATGATAATGTCACCGCTGAGCCCAGGCTGATTGACGGCTCTGGGAGTGAATCAGGGCTGGAATGAGGATTAAATCGGAGAGCAGGTTCCCTGGGAAGTAGAGAGACAGAGAGCTGTGCCCAGGGATAGAGCACGGTGCAGGCAGCCACTGCTGTCTCCTGAAGACTCTGCCCGCGGTGCAGCGTTCAATCCACCGACAACATTAGCTCTGCCCCGGAAGTGTTTTGAAATTGTTGCAAGACATTCTCATCAGGAGGATATTTAACCCAGATTCGGACTCTGGAGCCGGTCTCGCCGCAGTGATCTGAACAGGAGAAGCGGTTAGTGCCTTTCCCCATTACTGACTACCCCGCAATGTTACAGTGTACACCGCACAATGGTTACATAACTGATGACAAAGCGCAATAGTCAGCTCGCTGCCTTTGGCAGTGTGCTGCACACCGATCAGTGTCTTTGCATTTCTGTGTGTGCGGCGCCACCGCACAATTTCAACACCAGGGTTAATTCCTCCCATTGGAATCTGCAAAGGGCAGGCAGGGCGGTGTGTGCATGTGTGTCCAGTTTTCACTGCTGTTCCACTGGGGGCTCTTTATGTGTTGACATGATTGTTTCCTGATTGCCCTTGCTGGGAGGGTCTGGGTACGTTCTGCCGGCGACCTGCACCTGTTATCTCGGTCGGTGGTAGTTTTAGTGCGGGTTTGTCGGGGGAGCGTTGTTCAATACAATGCAGCCAAGTGCAAAATCCACCCAGGAGTTTGCTCAGATCCACCTGATTTAGAGACACTGCTTTGACCAGGTCCCATTGCTGTCCCCTATAACCGCTTCAGTCAGCTTGCAGTCATTTCTATGAGAAGTGTTGGCTGCATCTTAGTAACATTGGCCTGCGCCGAATTCGAGGAGTGGAAATGTTGGGCTTGGAATGAAAGTCTGCACTTATGCTGCAGATCCTGTTTCCAGGCTTTTTGAGTTTTTCCTGGACCCTGGCTGGCTATGGTTCCAGTTCCCACTTTTTTGCTTCTGTTTTTTTCTTTCCTCCTTGGAGACGCCTCTGTCCTGGTGTCTTTTTGGCGATGCCATTAATAGGCCAGATAAAGGAAAACCAATACACGAACTGTCTTTGAATTTACTTAAGACATTTGATTAGTTTTGACACCAAAGGTTAATATGTATGATAAGGATTTATGGAGTTGGGAGTAATCTGTTAGCATAAGGTGGAGACACTTCCTTAGTTTAGATAACGCTAGCAATGCTGGGGATGGGGATGGGGATGGGGAGATGGGGGGCTGATGCTTGGGTAGCTCACCGTCTCCATACTATTCACACAGGCCTGTACCCTAGAGGACACTCCAGCTTTGTGGTTTACCTTTGAACGACATGCAAAGAAACAGTTACTGGCTATCAGCTCTCACTTTATTGGTGTACAAGCACCAGGAAATACTCCCAGCAGGGGAAAGGTCATCGCATCTGGTTGGATAGTTACAGCCTTTATTAAGCTGGGCAGCTTCCATTCAGTTAGGTGTGGTCCTGTCACAGTCTGCTTGCTTCAATGGGTGCTTGGAGCTCAGAGAGTCTTCTCTCCACAGGTGGGTTGTTAGTCAATGCACCAGGCAAGACAAAAACAAAAAGAGTCATTCACACCCCAATATATAAAAGCAAATTACTGCGGATGCTGGAATCTGAAACCAAAGAGAAAATGGTGGAAATTCTCAGCGAGTCTGGCAGCATCTGTAGGGAAAGAAAAGAGCTAACGTTTCGAGTCCAGATGACCCTTTGTCAAAGCTCATTCACACTCCAAGCTGGAATGGGAGGATTATAAATCCTGACCTTATGATGACCTTCTCATAGAATTCCTACAGTGCAGAAAGAGGCCATTGAGCCCATTGGGTCTACACCAACTCTCTGAAAGTGCACCCTACCTAGACCCACTCCCCCCCCCCCCCCCCCCCCCCCCCCCCCCCCCGCCCAATCCCCATAACCCCACCTAACATGCACATCTTTAGACACCAAGGGGCAATTTATCATGATCAATCCACCTAACCTGCACATCTTTGGCTGTGGGAAGCAACTGGAGCACCCGGAGGAAACTCACAAAGACATGGAGAGACCTAAAAACTCCACACAGGCAGTCACCCAAGACTGGAACTGAACTCGATCCCTAGTGCTGATGCAGCAGTGCTAATCACTGTGCCACCATGCTGCCCCTAAAGGTTGATGACACATGCAAGAGAGCTGAGGCCGACAAGAAGATCTCATAAGGCTCAATGCTGACGATGCTACACTGCAAGAAACTAGACGCCCTCAAAGTGTGTCCCTGAAAGAGAAATACTACACATTCTTCTGGCAGGGGAAAACATGAGAGTCAACACATGAGCATGAAATGGGTTTTTCAGTGAAAACACTCTACGGCGATGATTGAATCCCCCTCCCCCAACAGAAGGCTCGGAGAGAGACTTCTTACATTTGACTAGCCAACAAGTGCAGGTCCAGTTAAACCCATGTGAATCTATGCCCTGGCGCTCACCCCCACTCCAGATGTCAAAGATCAATTCTTTCCAGCACCAAGGAGCTGTAGCTTCTAGGTGCTTTGACACAAGGCTGAGTACCGATTACACAACTTGGCAATGTACAAAGGGTATCGGAAAATCAGCAAGGTGAACAGAAATTGCTGGAGCAGCTATGATCATGAACTCTAGGTAACAAACAGCTGCTTCCAATCCAAGCCACGTCACAAGGTGTCCTGACGACATCTAAGATAATACCACTGGCATAATAATAATCATTATTAATGTTATAAGTAGGCTTACATTAACACTGCAATGAAGTTGCTGTGAAAATCCCCTAGTCACCACACTCAGGCGCCTGTTCGGGTACACAGAGGGAGAATTCAGAATGTCCAAATTACCTAACAAGCAAGTCTTTGGGGACTTGTGGGAGGAAACCGGAGCACCCAGAGGAAATCCACGCAGACACAGGGAGAACGTGCAGACTCCACACAGACAGTGACCCAAGCGGGAATTGAACCTGGCGCTGTGAAGCAACAGTGCTAACCACTGTGCTGCCAGATCTCCACATCAGGTGTACCTCCCTCACCTGTAGCTATCACAGTGCTGACTGTGGCACTGACCACTCCCTGGGTGTGGAGCAAGATCAGGCTTCAGCGAAGGAAGCTATACCATGCCAAGAAGAAAGGACATCCCCTGATCAACACTTACCATGACACTGTTTCAGAAAGGACCTCGGAGTTCCTCAGCACCCTCCATCAGGTTCTTTCAGACAGCAAATCTCCAAACTGGCGTATAGTGTCAAAGTGGGATCATCTGCACAACACCATCTACAACTCTGCACTTACTACGTACATGAAAAGAGATCAGAGAAATGCAGCACGGTAGCATTGTGAATAGCACAATTGCTTCACAGCCCCAGGGTCCCAGGTTTGATTCTGGCTTGGGTCACTGTCTGTGCAGAGTCTGCATGTCCTCCCCGTGTGTGCGTGGGTTTCCTCCGGGTGCTCCGGTTTCCTCCCACAGTCCAAAGATGTGCAGGTTAGGTGGATTGGCCATGATAAATTGCCCTTAGTGTCCAAAATTGCCCTTAGTGTTGGGTGGGGTTGTTGACCTTGGGTCGGGTGCTCTTTCCAAGAGCCAGTGCAGACTCGATAGGCCGAATGGCCTCCTTCTGCACTGTAAATTCTATGATAAAAGCAAATACTGGAAATAAAAAACAGAAAATGCTGGAAGAACTCAGGTAACATCTGTGGAGAGATAAACAGTTAACATTTCAAATCCAGTATGACTCTTCTGCGTTTTTCCAGCACTTTCTGTTTTTATTTCGGAGAGATAGTGACTGAAATGGAGCCAGTTACTGAAACCAAGAGGACAGCATTCATGAACTACAAACAAGTCCTCAACAAACAAAAATCTAGATGCACCTAGAATTGCCAGAATGAAGTAGCAAAACACTACTGAGCACTGCGTCATTCAATACTGGTTGAAACTCTGCAATAGTATACAATCAGCTTCTGAATTGGGGATGTTAGAGAGATGTATGAAGGAATCAAGAAAGTCACAGGCCCAGCAGCAACCAAGAAGACCAAGACAGGAACGATCATCGCAAAACCTAGCAAGCAGGAAAAAAAATGAAAATCGCTTATTGTCACGAATAGGCTTCAAATGAAGTTACTGTGAAAAGCCCCTAGTCGCGACATTCCGGTGCCTGTTCGGGGAGGTTGTTACGGAATGAAAGGTGGCTGGAGCAGTATCTTGAACTCTACTCAAGGGAGAACGTTGATGCGGAGGAAGCTCTCAGTGTCAATGGCCTATCGTGAAGGAGCTGGACAGTGAGTCCACCATAGTAGAGCTCAACAAGTCCATTGACCATCTTACCAATGGTAAAATCCCAGGAAATGATGGTATTCCACCTGAAATTACCAAAAGCAGAAAGCTGCTGCAGCACCTCCATGAATGTTTGAGTCCCTGCTGGAATGAAAGATTGGTGCCTCAATGCATGCATGATGTAAAGATAGTCATCTTGCACACAAACAAAGGGGTATTCAGTGACTGCAGAAATTACCAAGGCATCACCTTGTTAAGTATTGTGGGGTGTTGGTCTGACCAAATTGCGATCATACATCTACCCTGGGTGCCAGTGCGGCTTCAGCACCTGCAGATCAACAGTTGATATGATGTTCTAACTTTGTCAGTTACAAGGGAAGGGATGTGAACAGAGCAGACCATGATGCATTGCCTTCATTGACCTCGCAAGGCCTTAACATTGTTAGCAGAGGAGACTCTTCAAACTGCTGTGGAAAATAGGCTGCCCACCTGGACTCCTGGGATCATTTCTTCTTTTGACGAGAACATGCACAGATTCATCAGTTACAATGGAACATCATCGGACGCTTTTAAGATCAGCATCGGGGTAAAGCAGGGCTTCACCCTGATACCCTGATTTTCCACCGTGCTGCTGTTGTATATTTTCAGTGATTCAAATAAGCTGTCTACCTCCATGCCGGGTACAGTGGCAAACTGTTTAACTTGATAAGACTGTGCCCCAAGACCGAATTGCTCAGTGTCCCAGTCCGTAAGTTGCAGTTTACTGATGATGCTGCGCTGTTTCCCATACTGAAGTCCACTGCAACAGCTTGTAGATTGGTTCACCTGGACCTGCAAAGAGTTTGGACTGACAGTCAGCATCAGGAAGTCCAATGTTATGGACCACTTCCATCACTCTGGAGATTGCTGACAGCTTGGATCAACAGATGCCAGCAACCCTGTCCATTGATGCCGAAATCCGCATCAGATTTGCCAAGTCCACAGCTGTCATGCCAAAGGTAAGAAACTGAGTTTGAATCAACAGCAAACTAACATAAATACAAAGCTCCATGTGTATCGGACTTGTGCTCTCAGCACCCTCCCTTTCAATGGCAAGGCATGGACAACTTATGCAAGTCAAGAAAAGCAGCTGAACAGTTCCACTACTGCTGCCTTTGATGAATATTGGGCCTCTCTTGTTTAGACAGAGTGGCAAATATGGAAATACAACAGGATGCAGGGATCCCCAGCATTCTGTTCTGAAACCAGATTCTAACTTTGAAACCCTAACCCTAATTCTGAAACCAGATACTGGCTGGGTCATGTGAGTTGATGGCTATATCTCCAAAGACATGCTCCATGGTGAGCTTGCCAGCTGCACAAAATCAACAGGTAGCCACGTCTGCAATACAAGTATATCTACAAGAGAGACTTCAAGTTGACCATGATCTGAGTCAATGTTGGCCGGAGTGCCTGAGACAAGCAGCCAGGAAGGGTGTGAAAAAAGCAGAGGACAGAAATGACCAGATCCTGAGATCCTGCCAGGCGGAAAAAACATTAGTCGACCTCGGACTATTCATCTGTGCAAGCTGTAGAAGGGACTACCACTCACAAATCAGCCTCTACAACAGACTATTTTCAATACAGAAGTGACATACTCCCTGGGCGCAGTCCATCGTCTCCTGAGAAGTAGAATTATCATAGAATTTAGAATTTACAATGCAGAAGGAGGCCATTCGGCCCGAGTCTGCACTGGCCCTTGGAAAGAGCACCCTACTTGAGCCCACACCGCCACCCTACCCTGTAACCCAGTAATCCCGCCTAACCTTTTTGAAACTAGGGGCAATTTTGCATGGCCAATCCACCTAAGCTGCAAATCTTTGGACTGTGGGAGGAAACCGGCGCACCCAGAAGAAGCCCATGCAGACACGGGGAGGATGTGCAGGCTCCGCACAGACAGTGACCCAAGCCGGAAATCAAACCCAGGTCTCTGGCCCTGTGAAGCAACAGTGCTAGCCACTGTGCTACCGTACCGCCCTAGAGTATAGGGATAAAGGGGCAAGTTGGCAGACTGCAACTAGCGGAGTGTCGCAAAGATCAGTGCTGGGCCTTCAGCAATTTACAACCTATATTAATGAATTTGGTGAAGTGAGAAAGGTTAATGTATTTAAGTTTTATGATGATACATAGCTAGGTGGAAATGTAAGCTGTGAAGAGGACACAGAGAGGCTGCGAAGAGATATAGACAGGTTAAATGATTGGGTAACAAGCTGGTAGGTGGAGTAAAATTTGGCTAACTGAGGTTATTCACTTTGGAAAAAGGAATAGAAAAACTTTTTTTTTTTTTTTTAAAGTGCAGCTTTTACATTTCGATTTTTAGAGAGCCTTATTAGTGTTTGTACATAAAACACAAAGTTAGCATGCCTTTTTTGCAAGGAGATTGGATTACAGGAATAAGGACAATTTGCTAGGATTGTATAGGGCTTTGGTGGGACCACACCTGGAGAACTGAACACAGCTTTGATCTCCGTATAAAAGGAAGGATATACTTGCCTTGGAGGTTGTACAGTGAAGGTTCACCAGATTGGGACCCGGGATGAGAGGATTATCCTATGAGGAAAGGCCCATGAATAAATTGGGCCAATACAAGATTTCAAAAGTGTTTGACAGCGTGGATTCTGAGAGACTGTTTCTCCTGGAATATGGGAGCAATAACCTCATGACAAAAGGTAGATTATTTAGGTCTGAGGTGATCTGAGGTGCGGAGAACTTTCTTCAGTCAGAGGGTTGGTAATCTTTGGAGTCCTCTACCCCAGACGGTTGTGGATGGCCCATTGTTCTCTACCCCAGACGGTTGTGGATGGCCCATTGTTCTCTACCCCAGACGGTTGTGGGTGGCCCATTGTTCTCTACCCCAGATAGTTGTGGATGGCCCATTGTTCTCTACCCCAGATGATTGTGGATGGCCCATTGTTCTCTACCCCAGACGGTTGTGGATGGCCCATTGTTCTCTACCCCAGGCGGTTGTGGATGCCTCATTGTTCTCTACCCCAGACGGTTCTTGATGGCCCATTGTTCTCTACCCCAGACTGTTGTGGATGGCCCATTGTTCTCTACCCCAGGCGGTTGTGGGCGGCCCATTGTTTTCTACCCCAGATGGTTGTGGATGGCCCATTGTTCTCTACCCCAGATGGTTGTGGATGGCTCATTGTTCTCTACCCCAGACGGTTGTGGATGGCCCATTGTTCTCTACCCCAGATGGTTGTGGATGGTCCATTGTTCTCTACCCCAGACAGTTGTGGGCGGCCCATTGTTCTCTACCCCAGATAGTTGCGGATGGCCCATTGTTCTCTACCCCAGTTGGTTGTGGATGGCCCATTGTTCTCTACCCCAGGCGGTTGTGGGAGGCCCATTGTTCTCTACCCCAGGCGGTTGTGGATGGCCCATTGTTCTCTACCCCAGTTGGTTGTGGATGGCCCATTGTTCTCTACCCCAGACGATTGTGGATGGCCCATTGTTCTCTACCCCAGACGGTTGTGGATGGCCCATTGTTCTCTACCCCAGGCGGTTGTGGGCGGCCAATTGTTCTCTACCCCAGATGGTTGTGGATGGCCCATTGTTCTCTACCCCAGACAGTTGTGGATGGCCCATTGTTCTCTACCCCAGACGGTTGTGGATGGCCCATTGTTCTCTACCCCAGGCGGCTGTGGATGGCCCATTGTTGTATTCACGGCTGGGGTGTTTCTCATCTGCATGCTGACCCTCTACAACATCATCTGGACACATCAGGTTCCATATAAACTGATGACACCCAGCTTTATTTCATCACTGCCTTTCTCAATCCCTTCACCGCCTCTAGATTATCAGACTGCTTGTCCAAAATCCTGCAAGGCCTGAGCAGACATTTGTTCCAATTAAATATTGGGAAAGCCAAAGCCATTGGGGGGGGAAGGTAATGGAAAAATTCCAAAGTTCATTGATGCCGGGTTTTTCAGGGAGTCCGGGCAGGTTCCCCACTGCTATCCAATGACCCTTAGCCACTTTTTTGGGCCCTAAGAAATTTCTCACCGGTTTAGCCTACAATTTGGGCGGGATTCTCCGGCCGTGCCTGCCCAGTGACCGATGAATCCCGCCTGAGGTCAATGGACTTCTCCATTGTCCATGTCTCGCCTGTGGCGGTCTTGCGGCCGGTGGGGTGGAAGAATCCAGCCCCTAGGATTTTTTTCAACACTGGGGAGCTGAACTCCGAGATCAGGCCACCATTTTGAAAGGGTGAGCTTGTGGGTCCCCTACAACTCCACCCATAGGCAATGTCACCCCCCCACAGTCATGGGCACTACCCAACACTCCCCCCAGGTGAGGATACCCCACAATGGGGTCCCTTGTGGTGCCCCCTTATAGGGCCCCACCCATCACTCCCCCCAACCTCCCAGAAGCACCAATATACCTGCCCTGCAACACCCATCCTTCAAAACCTCTCTCCACTCTCCTTTCATGGGCATGGCTCCCTTCGGGACCTCACCCCTAGGCAGTGCCACCCTGACACCCAGCCACCCTCGCACTGACACCCTTGAAGTGCTCCTGCCAGCTGGGCAGTGGCACCTGGGCACCTTGGCAGTGCTGAGGTGCCAGCTGGACTGTGCCAAGGTGCCCATATTCCAGGGGTAGGGACAGGGTGCCACCTTGCCCTGTATCTGATCACCCAGGGGCATCCAATGGTCTGGTGCCATTCCGCTTGGTCCATGTTTGTGTCGACCAGTACTGAACAACACGTGGCTGCAGCCTCCCTGGGGAGGCCGGCAGATCCTGGGAGGCCTGTAGATCCCAAGTAAGTGCGCCTAAGTAGGTTTAAGCCCTGCTTCGGCGCATGCTGTTTGGTCACTCCCCTTTTGGGTGTGATTCTGACACCTCGTGGTACTTGGGTATATCCCACAAGATGTAAAGTCTGTCAGGAAGCCCATGGCAGGTCTCTCCCAGCCGCTTTACACTCACGCGAGAGCGCGCACACCACTAGATTGCGCCCATTGTCTTTGTTCCCCACTGTAACCTTCTTTCCCAAGCCACCAACTCTATCCACTCCATGGCAACTGCCTTCTGAGGCTGAACCAGATTGTTTGCAACCTGATATCATAGTTGACCCAGATCTGAGCTGATGAGCACATATCTGTGCCATCATCAAAACTGCATACATCCACTTCCATTACATTGTCTGTCATTGCACCTACCTCTCCTCATCTGCTGCTGGTATCCAAGCCTTTGTTACCTCGAAGATGTAAACATTCCAATCCACTCCTGGCTGGACTTCCATCTTCCACCCTGCATAAACTGGATCTCATCCAAAACTCTGCTGCCTGTTCCCTAACTCAGACTCCTGCTCGCTGTCACTGACCTACATTGTCTACTGGTTGAGCAACATTTGAGTTTGTAGAGTCTCACCCTGATTTTTAAATCCATCCATGACCAAGCCCCTGCCCATTTCTATAATCTCCTCTGGCCCGATAACACTGAAATAACTGTGCTGCTCCAATTCTGTCCTCTTGCCAAGTTTCACTCACACCAGTGTTGGCAGCAATGTTCTTAGCTCTTGAGGTTCTCCCTAGTAATACTTTGCTTTGCCCTCAACCTCAATACCTCTTTCCTCCTTTAAGATGCTCAATGAAAATGACTTCTTTAACCAAGTCTGCCCTAATACCTCCTTACGTGTTTCAGCTGTTAGGAATGGGTTAACAGACCTTCCAATTAAATACAAATTTGATGTCAATGATCCAGTAGAAGTCACTGATATATAAAGGGGTTACAGGTGGCACTATTTGTTGGTTGAGATTTGTGTGTGAAGTTGGATCAAAGAAATAAAGGTGTTTTGTGGAGAATCATAACTCTTGTCTCCATTACTGTATGGCAACCTAGAAAGTTAAACATGAGCATCATATTTTATTTGATAATGCTTCCAGGCAGTGCTTTTGGATGATTTAACAATGTTATAAGACCATAAGACCATAAGACATAGGAGTGGAAGTAAGGCCATTCGGCCCATCGAGTCCACTCCGCCATTCAATCATGGCTGATGGGCATTTCAAATCCACCTACCAGCATTCTCCCCGTAGCCCTTAATTCCTCGCGACATCAAGAATTTATCTATCTCTGCCTTGAAGTTATAGACATTATATGAATGCAAAAATGTTGCAGTTCTGGTTTCGATGAGTATGACCGACCCCTTTTTATGCTGCACACTGAACTCAGTTTGACTGCAATGTGATGTAACAATCTGCGCACTTTGAGCAGATGTGCTTAGTTATTTGTTGCACTTTTTCTGTCTTAATGATTAGATGGTAATAGAACAAGATCTATAATTAAAATAACTGAATAAGAAGCTTTAGAAGTTTCACCGGATCCTTGGGGATGGGTGTTATATTTGTGAACTAACTGCAGTGTGAGATAACCTCTGAGAAAGGACGTCACACCTAGCTCAGTGGGATAGGGAATCAATTTGTGATAATGCTGTCGCTCATCATCTTGATACACACCTAAAATCAACTTGCATTTACCCCAAACCAGGCCTTCAAACTGCTTCTTTCTTGGATCTTGACATTTTCCTACCTCGTAAATTTCCTTGAATAACTTTTTGGACTGCATGGGAACGAAGTGGCTGGAATTCTCCGACCTTTGGGATTCTCTTTACCTGCAGGCAACGCACCCCCGCCTGCGTGTTTTCCATTTGCCTAGGGTGGCTTCAATGGGAAATTCCATTGGGGTGGCATGGCAGCACAGTGGTTAGCACTGTTCCTTCACAGCTCCAGGATCCCGGGTTCGATTCCCGGCTTGGGTCACTGTCTGTGTGGAGTCTACACGTTCGCCCTGTGTCTCTGTGGGTTTCCTCTGGGTGCTCCGTATTCCTCCCACAGCCCAAAGATGTGCAGGTTAGGTGGATTGGCCACACTAAATTTCCCTTAGTGTCCAAAAAGGTTAGGTGGGGTTCCTGGGTTACGGGGCTGGGTGGAGATGTGGGCTTGGATAGGGTGCTCTTTCCAAGGGCCGGTGCAGACTCGATGGGCCAAAGTGATGAGAGTAGAGAATTTAATTTTGCTCATTTGAATTTTACCCAGTGTGTTATACTAAAAGAAAAGCTGTAATACTTTCTAAAATAGTCCTTCATTTCAAAAAATGTGATAAGGATTTAGAAGATATGTAGACCAAGATTCACCTTTACCTACCATTGGTTTTTCAGAAAAATTAATTTAAGATAAGGTCAAAAGCAACCAAAGGTGACCACTTAGATTTCTCACTAATTTCATTAGATCATGAATGTTGCTACAAGGTGGTTGAGTTGGCTGATTTATTTTTTTGCATTAATGTAGTTCTCCTGCATTCAAATCCAATCAAAATTTGGTATTATCTAATTGAGCAACAACCAAATTGATTGTGCAATGCACTATTGATAAATGGATTATGCAGAAGTGCGCATTTACACTGGAAAGCATTGGAAGTTCGATGTGAACAAAGTATCTGTTCTTCAATAATTAGAGGACGAGTTGATTTTTAAACATTGCATAAATCTAATGTGCACCTTGTTATGGACTGGGGTTTAGAGAACCCCAAAGTGTATCATAAAGTTCACCTGACCCACAACTTTTAATAGATTGTGGTATGGAGAGCACACGGCCCACTCTACAGGTTTGGTACAGCAGAAATTGAAAAGTATTTTTAAAAGCAAACCAATGTTTATTCTAGGAACTCAAGTTAACCTTTTTAAAACATACAGTGAACATCTTAGCAACCATCAATTCAAATATAACTTCCAAAGAATACAACACGAAGTAATCCTTATACTGTCCTTTTAACATACATAAGATTGAAAAAAACCTTGAAACGGAAGCACATCAGGTTAAAGTCACTACTGAGAGCAGTTATCAGTTTTAAATCACCAAAGGATCGATTTACAGTCTTTAGATTACAGAGAGAGAGACTCATACACCTTCTGGCTGTGACTGCAGCTATCCAGCTCTGAAAACTAAACTAAAACACACCCTGCAGCAAACAGCCTAAAACACAAGTAAAAAGCTAACAGACAGCCCAGCTCCATCCACTCTCTGACATCACTGCAGTAGTAAATACCCATTTCTTAAAGGTGCTCTCACTAGAGATATTTATATACATACCCATTCATAAACACCCATTTCTTAAAGGCACTCTCACATGACAACCTCACTAATCTGATCAGGAGCTTCCATCTGTTCAATTCACACTCAACCACACCATATCAGCCATTCTCTCCAGAAATAAAATACACAACCTCTTATTATATGAAAAACCAAAGTTACTTATCTGACTACATCATCGATGACTATCCAAAAAGGAAATACAAAGATAAGCTAAAGTTTTTTTTATATCATCACAAATGTGCGTAGCTCCTCACATCAAACATACTTTGTCCCCACGCTAAACTACTGCAATATTCAAAAGTGAGCATGGAGAATATTAAAATGTTAATAGTTAAATTGTTTGTAAACTCTGGCTAAGTTTTATCTGGTGAACCATCTGCTTCTCTCAGTGCTTGAGAAATGATTGCCGTGAGACGATTAGATTGCTGAAACTGTTATTATAAACTGAGCTGTTGAGTAGTCTTCAACCAAGTCAAATGAAAGTCTCCAGTTCACACTTAAAGCTAGTAAGACATGGTAGTTTTGTTGCATGTATTGTACTTCAGTCCTTGGATTAGGTTTACTAATCAACTATGTACAAGTCATTATGCAAGAGTAATTCATTTGTTTATGTGTTTTAGCAACAGTTGAACATTGTCACTTTGACCAGGCAGGGCAGTGACTTGTGTGCAGGCCAACCTGCAAACTCGTAAAAGCCAATGAACAGCTTCAAAATATGTGGCAGTCCTTCATAAAACAACATCAATTAAAAACAGTGTTTCATATCAATGTATGAAAGGTTATTGTGGCATAGGCTTGTTAACAATATTAGCTCTGGGCATACATAACTTTCCTTCAAGGAAGATTATACTAAACATTGTGATAACTCACCCCCATTTGTTGCAGACAAATTATGGACTGTCGGTTTTGCTAGTAATGCGTTTATCTCAAAATGAATAAAAAAACATTTTGAAACATACGGTCAGTGTAGAACTGAGGGAGGACAGAGAAAAGCACAGATGTGCTCAGGGAGGTGAGGGGGATGAATGAACTATAATGTATATGTATAATGCCTCTAGTTATTTGCTTTTTTAAACTGTTTGTAAAGTTGCGTCATTGTAAGATGGAGAAACTCTTCTCCCCATCTCCCAGTGGGCGGAAGTACATTTCATCACTTTAATCCCCAGTTCCATGCTGCAACCATTCACCCTCTTGCCCTATGGTTTATGTCAGCATCCTGCTACTATTTTTCAGGGCCCGAATTTAACGCCATCCTGAAAATGCAGGCCCAGATCATGCTACCCCTCCTCTCCCCCTTAGTTAACGCTTCACTTTCAGTTCAAATTGACACTCTTTCCCCATTTCCCAATGCCCTTAGTTTACGTTGGCATTCCTCCACCTTCAATTCAAGTTTGCATCTGTTCCTGACTTCCTCGCCTCGGATTACAGTGGTGCCTTTCTTTATCTACTCCCAGTTCTGCATTGGCTGATTAGCAATATTCCTGTAATTAAGAAATAAATCATTTACTGGATACATATGTCACAAGCAGCCGACATTTATTGTCCATCCTACTTAACGTGGTGGGGCCCACCTTAGTCTGAAAGTTGCCCAATATTTTTATATAGCGAGTCCAGGATTTTGACCTAGTGACAATTAAGTGTGGTAGTATGACTAGAGGTATTACGGTACCTAACAATGCCGAGACACCATTGGTGGATAACGCTCACTGCTTATTGGTCCATTGGTATGTAATACTTGTCATCTATTGGTTAAGGCTGTAAGGTAACTCCGCCCAGTAAAGGCGGGGTATAAGAGCCCGTGTATCCCCCGCAGCTTTCTTTCTGTACCTGAGCTGCTGGGGGAAACATCTAGCCTATTAAAGTCTTCAGTTCGGACTACAACCTCATTTCTGTGGACATTGATAGTGTATCATTAAGCAACAGCGTTTATGTCCAAGTCAGGATGGTGTGTAGCTTGGAGTGATCTTATTCCCAATTATCTGCTGCCCGTGGTTTTCTAGGTAGTTGAGGTCATGGAGTTTGCTGGAGTTGCTGAAAAAGCACCAGTGAATTGCTGCAGTGCGTCTAGTAAATAGTACGCACTGCAACTACTGAACAAAAGCAAAAACCTGGATGCTGAAAATCTGAAATACAAATGGAAAATGCAGGAAATATTCAGCTGGCCAGGAAACATCTGTGGAGAGAGAAGCCGAGTTAACATTTCAAAAATTGTTGATTGCGGGAGATTTATGCAAAGAACGGGGGGGGGGGGGGGGGGGGTCAGACAGGACGGTGGAATTGAGACCAGAAGCAGATCGGCCATGCTCTTATCGAATGATGGAGCAGGCTTTAAGGGCCAAATGGCCTACTCCTGGTTCCAAGTCTTGTGCTCCGATGTACTGTGACTGTAATGTGGCTATAATGCGTACTATGCAAAGGTTCCATGGCAGCAACTCACTTCCTCTGCAGCACATCCAAAACACACATGACTTCCACCACCTAGTTTAGCCTCTAACAACCATAGCCACCATCTTTCTTTATTCCAGGTCTGACTCCAGCCGCTGATGAATTTCCCCCAATTCTTACTGACTTTAATTTTACCAGGGCTCCTCGGTGACACACAAAGTGGAATGCAGCCTGGACATGGAGAGAAATCACATGCAGCTCAAGCTGTGATTTGGATCTACTGCCCATGTTTGGCACAAAGCCCGAATGAGATCCGACCTGAGACAAATGTGTATGGGGGGGGGGGGAGCCAGAGGTGGAGCCCACTAGCGTTCCAGTACAATACATGGAAGGAGGTCATGTTACCATTCCCTGGCCATAGGCCTCAGTACTATACAGACAACTTATATTATGGTGAATACATTCACCACACACATTGTTAAGAGCAAAGCAACAGACTGTTGACTCGTTACTCAACTAGCTTTAGATACATGGATTGAATACTCTGAACAGTGTGTTTTTAATTGCACTTGCCAATATGTTTTAATTTAAAAAATATATATTGGCACTAGCTGAAGCTACTGTAACAGTTTGGCTGACATCACGTAATCCAATTCTTGCTAGAGTAAGGAATACTTTTTGGTATAATCTTGAATCATAATATTAGAACAAAACATTGGGCCTAACTGTCATTATAAGTGTTTTGCAACATAGGTGTTTAAATCATGATTGCTCAAGCTGAATGACATGATCAGGGAAGGGAACATTGGTTTGGCTTTGCCCTTCTTAATGATGTACAAAATGATATATAATTGGGGTAAAGAAATTATGCAGTGGCTTTGAGCTCAGTTGACATTTAAAAGTCATGTGAATTCACACAATGAAAGCATTTTGCATACTGTTCCCACGTAATGACTAAAATTCCAGCTGGAAGTGCATTTTAAGGCCAACCATTTTATAATCAAAGGCTCGATCCTCTTAAATAGCTATCAACTTTTTAAACAACCTTACGCCTAGAAACTGGTAATCAGTTAATCATATTTGAGCTGCGGGGCAGCACGGTGGCTCAGTGGGTTAGCACTGCTGCCTCACAGCGCTGAGGTCCCAGGTTCGATCCCAGCTCTGGGTCACTGTCTGTGTGGAGTTTGTACATTCTCCCCGTGTCTGCGTGGGTTTCGCCCCCACAACCCAAAAATGTGCAAGCTAGGTGGATTGATGACACTAAATTGCCCCTTAATTGGAAAAAATAATTGGGCAATCTAAATTTAAAAAAAAAATATTTGAGCTGCTTTCTTGTTTAGAATTTGCCTGCTTTTGCACTGGTTGGTGTCATAATATACACCAATATATCATGGTGCAGACACACACTGATGGACACACACAGGGACCAATCAACATGTACAAACACTGCAGCCAATCACCAGTTAGAATACACACACTATAAAGGCAGAGGGCACCACGGTTCCCGCTCATTCTGGGTGCTGCCTCTCAGTGTAATAAGAACTCATCCAGCCCAGCACAGACTCACACCACGTGCTGGGAGAATCAACTGGTTCGGACAAGGCTTAGGTCTCTAGTTTAAGTTAGCATCATTTAGTCCCACAGTCATTGTGTGTTAGTTAGTTAGAAGTTAGTTAATAAAATTGAGTTGAACCTTCATCAGTGTTGGAAGTGTCTATTCATCTCTCAAGTTTATACTAGCCAACACTTCAGTTGGGATTGGTTAGTGCTCTTACAACAGAGAATGGAAAATGTGACTTGTGTGTCAGGTTATATCTCACACTAACCTTTTTGCTCAACTGCAAGAAGACAGTGTGATGAGCATAAGGAGTGGTTGCATATAATAGTTTGTATTTTTGCAGTAATATTAATAAAACGTAGGTGATGAAAAATGAAGTTGTCAGTGATTTTTGTAGGATGTTTTGCTATTACATATTAAAAGCCATTTTACCTGTTTGCAGATAGAGAACTGTGGTAATACCACTGTATATATATGTGTGTGCCTCTATTAGGGGATGTACAATAGTACCTGCTATTACAGGTTTGTCGGTAAGCCCCTGCATAGTTTGTCGGTAAGCCCCTGCCGGCTAGCTCCGCCCGCAGGAGCAGTATAAATATCCATCGGATACACCATCGGAGGCTCAGAAGGTACAACTACTTTACTCAAGGTTGAGCTCCAGCGTGTTCCCGCTGATACAGGACGCGCCGACCTACGCCCGTGCTATGGAACTGCGCAAAGAAAATTATGTCCAGTCGCCGAACACTCTGTTTGCGAGGCACGTACTCTCCACTCGCGTCCAGCAACCGGGTGAGTCGATTGAGGACTTCTGGCGGGCCCTTATCCCTCTAGTACGGGACTGCGAGTGCCAGGCCGTCTCGGCTAAGGAACATTCGAATCTCCTCATGCGGGATGCATTTGTTACGGGTATTGCATCGGACCCCATCCGGCACCGACTGCTGGAAGGGGCCGCGCTCGATCTAGCAGCGACAAAGACTTTAGCGCTCTCTATGACGGCCACTTCCCGTAACGTGCAGTCCTACCATGCCCGCTGCGCTGCCCACCCATCCTACCCCTCGTGGACCCCACTACCGACCCCCTGGACTGGGGCCGCTCCCACGCAGTATGCCTGCGCTACTCACCATACCGCGCACCCTGGGGGTCCCCGATGCTAATTCTGCAGCCAACAGAAGCACCCGCGCCTGGACCTTCAAATCTTGTGGCGAGAAAGGCCACTTTGCCGCGGTGTGTCAGGCCCGCGCTGTTACCTCTATCGCGCCCGACCTCTCCCCCTCTCCCCAACTGATCGCACAATGGGCCCCGCCGTCCGTAGCTCCCGGGGCCACGTGCGATCAGTGGGTGCCGCCATCTTTCGCCGCCCCTGCAAAGTGCGCACTATGGGTACCGCCATCTTGTCCTGTCCCCTCAACGTGCGCTCCATGGTTGCCGTCATCTGTCCCCGCCCCCAGAACGTGCGCTGCATGGGCGCCGCCATTTTCTTCCCCGCAGGTACTCCGGACGCCGCCATTTTGTCCTCCCCTCAGGACTGGATCACGGGACCCGGGTCGTTGCTGCTACGCATCGGAATCTTTGGACTCTTCGGACGATCGCCCGCTACTTGCCTCCATGACGCTCGACCAATCCCGTCCTCGCAACCTGGCCACCGCTTCAACGACGGTGCTCATCAACGGCCACGTGACCTACTGCCTACTTGACTCCGGGAGCACCGATAGCTTCATCCATCTGGACACGGTAAGGCACTGCTCCCTCGTGGTCCATCCCGCCAACCAGCGGATCTCCCTGGCCTCCGGATCCCTCTCTGTCCCGATCCGGGGCTTCTGTCTGGTCAGATTCACCATACAAGGCGTGGAATTCAACCGTTTCCGCCTGTACGTCCTCCCCAACCTCTGTGCGACACTTTTACTGGGCCTGGACTTCCAATGTAACCTCCAGAGCCTCACCCTCAAATTCGGCGGACCCTTACTCACCATTTGCGGCCTCATGACCCTCAAGGTTGACCCTCCCTCTCTCTTTGCCAATCTGGCTGCAGATTGCAAACCCGTCGCCACCCGGAGCAGACGGTACAGCACCCAGACGGCACACATCAGGTCCGAAGTCCAGCGGCTGCTTAGGGAGGATATTATCGAGGCCAGCAACAGCCCCTGGAGAGCTCAAGTGGTGGTGATTAAAACTGGGGAGAAACACAGGATGGTCGTGGACTACAGCCAGACCATCAACCGGTACACGCAACTCGACGTGTACCCCCTCCGTCGCATATCTGATATGGTCAATCAGATTGCACAGTTCCGGGTCTTCTCAACAATTGACCTGAAATCCGCCTACCACCAGCTCCCCATTCGTAAATCGGACCGTCCCGGGTTCTTTTCTCACTACGCCCAGTGGGTCCCACAATACGCAGACAAGGCCCGCCCACTGATCCAGTCCACGCAATTTCCCCTCGTGGCCGAGGCACAACAGGCCTTCGCCTGTATTCGCTCAGACATAGCCAAGGCCGGTCTGCATGCAGTAGATGAGACACTGTCCTTCCAAGTAGAGAGCGACGCTTCAGATGTCGCACTTGCCGCCACTCTAAACCAGGCAGGCAGACCTGTGGCATTCTTTTCCCGCACCCTCCATGCCTCCGAAATCCGACATTCCTCTGTTGAAAAGGAGGCCCAGGCTATCGTTGAGGCGGTGCGGCACTGGAGTCATTACCTGGCCGGCAGGAGGTTCACTCTCCTCACTGACCAACGGTCGGTAGCCTTCATGTTCAACAACACGCAACGGGGCAAAATCAAAAACGATAAAATCTTGCGGTGGAGAATTGAGCTCTCCACCTATAATTATGAGATCTTGTATCGCCCCGGCAAGCTCAACGAGCCCCCAGACGCCCTCTCCCGAGGTACATGTGCCAGCGCACAAGTGAACCAGCTCCGTGCCTTGCACGAGAGCCTTTGCCATCCGGGGGTCACTCGTTTGTACTATCTAATCAAAGCCCGCAATCTGCCCTACTCCGTCGAGGAAGTACAGACAGTCACCAGAGACTGCCAGGTCTGTGCCGAGTGCAAGCCGCACTTCTACCGGCCAGACCGAGCGTGCCTGGTGAAAGCGTCCCGCCCCTTTGAACGCCTCAGCGTGGATTTCAAAGGGCCCCTCCCACCACCGACCGCAACACCTACATCCTTAGTGTGGTCGATGAATTCTCTAGGTTCCCCTTCGCCATCCCATGCCCGGATATGACGTCTGCCACCGTCATCAAGGCCCTCAATTCCATATTCGCTCTGTTCGGTTTCCCCGACTACATCCACAGTGACGGGGATCCTCATTCATGAGTGATGAGCTGCATCAGTTCCTGCTCAGCAGGGGTATCGCCTCCAGCAGGACGACCAGCTACAACCCCTAGGGAAATGGGCAGCTAGAAAGGGAGAACGGGACGGTATGGAGGGCCGTCCAGCTGGCCCTACGGTCCAGGAACCTCCCAGCCGCTCGCTGGCAGCAGGTCCTCCCTGATGCGTTCCACTCCATTCGGTCACTGCTGTGCACCGCTACTAACAACACACCCCATGAACGTGTTTTTACCTTCTCTAGGAAGTCTACATCCGGCGTGTCGCTCCCGACGTGGCTCGCAACTCCAGGGCCCGTCCTACTTCGTAGGCATGTCAGACTCTACAAGGCAGACCCTCTGGTGGACAGGGTACGCCTGCTCCATGCGAACCCCCAATATGCCTACGTGGAGTTCCCCGATGGCCGCCAGGATACAGTCTCGCTCAGGGACCTGGCTCCCTCGGGGGCCGATCCCACGCCCACACACCTCCCCACCCACGCGCCACCCTCCTTTTCCCCGGCGCCCCCAACATCAGCCCCACCAGGTCCATCCCTTGTTCCCCTGCCCACATTAGAGGACATGGAAGATTTCGGCACGCTCCCGGAGTCGTCCTGCCACTGGCCAGCACCAACACTGCCACTACCGATGCCGGCGACATCACCTGTGCAGATGTTGCCACCGCTGCTGCGTCGCTCTCAGCGAACCGTCAGACCACCGGACAGACTCAACCTATGACGGGCACCGGGTTGCAAGATGGACACCTGATTTTTTTTCTCTCCCCCCCCCCCCCCCTCTGTAAATAAATCACTGCTTATGTATTATAGTTTCACGTCACCCCGCCGGACTCATTCTTAACAGGGGGTGAATGTGGTAATACCAGTGTACATATATATGTGTGTGCCTCTATTAGGGGATGTACAATAGTACCTGCTGTTACAGGTTTGTCGGTAAGTCCCTGCATAGTTTGTCGGTAAGCCCCTGCCGGCTAGCTCCGCCCACAGGAGCAGTATAAATATCCATGAGGTCTCCTGAGCTGCCATTTTACAGCTCCACTTGAGGGAATAACATCTCACGGTAATAAAGCCTCTTTTGTACCGTTTCGTGTTTCTGTGTGCAATTGTTAGCGCATCAAGAACTAATGTAATGTAACAATTTGAGCTTGACTAAACATAGCGAGGGTCATCTTGTAACAAGAGAGAAAAGAATGATTTGTGCTTTGGGTGAAAAATCCACAGGTGGTCAAGGCAAAGGAGGTATAGTCGGGGATATTAAAGAGATTTTGCCTCCAGTTAAAAAGGAAACTTATGAGAGCGAGAGAAAAGAAAACTCTGATGTTTTCATTGTAATAAAGTTGGACACACAAAATTGCAGTGTTGATAGCTTAAGTACTGGGAAGACACTCATTACAACAGGATAATCCTGTTTATTAAAATGGGAAAAGAAACCATGGTTACAGATGAAGAGATGCAAATGCCTACTCAGGTTGGTTGATAAGCAGGTGTCAGATCTTTTTAAAGATTTTATTTGTGAGCGTAAGTTTTGCTTCTGTGTACAAGGTGGAGAAAGTAAGGAGTTAAAGTCTTCAAGGACACAGGAGGAAGTCAATCTTTAAGAGTGAGAGATAAGGAGAAATATAGTTTAGAAGGAGTATGCCAAAAAGGTGGTAATATGTGGAATTAATGGTGAAGTGAGCACTCTATTATATGGGGTTAGGTTAGAGAGCCCAGTGAAAAGTGGTGAAGTGGTGGTAGGGATAATAAAGAGATTACCTTTTTCAGGGGTAAAGTTAATCCTGAGCAATTATAATATAGCTGGAGCACAGGTGGGAGTGATACCTACTGTGGTTGTAAAGCCAGTGGAAAGTCAAACAACTGAGGTGTAGCAGCAAACATTTCCTAGGGTGTTTCCAGATTATGTGGTAACAAGATCACAAAGCCACAGATTAAGACAGGAGAAGGATGACTCGAGGAGTAAAGGTAGGGTGACTGAGGTTCAGTTATAAGAAAGAATCCTTGGCCATATTGTTGATGAAGAACAAAAGCAGGTGGAGGATGAAGCTGACATCTTTAGTTCAGGAAAGTTGATACAGTTACAGCAGAAGGATTCAGAAATAAAGCAGTTGTGTTAGAAAGCCTATACAGAAATAGAATCTGAGTGTATACCAGAGTGTTCTTACATTAGAAATGACGTATTAATGAAAGAGTAGAGACCTGTACATATTCAGGTAGATAAGAAATGGGCAGAAGTTCATCGTGTTATATTACCTGTGGGTTAGAGAAAGGAGGGGTTGCGGGTAGCGCTTGAGGTTCCAGTAGGAGGGCATTTGGGAGAAAGGAAAACTCAGGCACAAAAACAAAAGTACCTTTATTGGCCTGGACTGCATAAGGATGGAGTTGACTTTTGTTGTACAGGTCACACATGCCAAGTCGTAGGAAAACCTCAAGCAGTGATCAATCTCGCACACTTAATAGCCATTCCAGCATTTGAGGAACCTTTTACTCTGGTCCTAATTGATTACATGGGACCCTTTCTCAGGCGAAAAGTGGGAATCAGTATTTACTGACTAGAATGGGTGTGTCTACTAGATTTCCATAGGCCATTCCATTACAAAATATTACATCAATGTGTGCTGCAGAGGAGTTAATCAAATGTTTTGCCAGATGCAGACTTCCAAGAGAAATCCAATCAGATCAAGGATCAGATTTTATGTCGCAGGGAAATTATGGATAGCTTAGGGGTAAAGCAATTCAGATCAACTGCATATCACCCAGAATCGCAAGGAGCAATTAGAAAGGTGGCACCAAACGTTGAGAGCCTATAGTCAGGATTATCCAGCGGATTGGGATAAAGGAATTCCATTTGTAATTAGTGATGCACTTACATACATACATACAATTTACAATGCAGAAGGAGGCCATTCGGCCCATCGAGTCTACACCAGCTCTTGGAAAGAGCACCCTACTTAAGCCAACACCTCCACCCTATCCCCGTACCCCAGCTAACCTTTTTTGGACACTAAGGGCAATTTATCATGGCCAATCCACCTCACCTGCACATCTTTGGACTGTGGGAGGAAACCGGGGCACCGTGAGACAGACACAGGGAGAACGTGCAGACTCCGCACAAACAGTGACCCAAGCCAGGAATCGAACCTGGGATCCTGGAACTGCGAAGCAAGTGTGCTAACCACTGTGCTACCGTGCTGCCCCGTGATTCACCTAATGAATCAACTAAATTCAGTCTGTTCGAATTGAATTTTGGTCATGAGGTAAGATCACCACTTAAATTGATTAAGGAGAAATTGGTGAGTCAGGGTTCTGATACTACAGTTTTGGACTATGTGTCAAACTTTAGGGAGAGATTAAATAGGGCTGGTGAGTTGGCTTGGAAGCATTTAAAAGGGTCAAAGCATGAGTTGAAAAAAGAGGCGGATAAGAAATCGAAAACCTGTAGTATATTTTTAGTGGGGAGAGAGTATAAGTGATATTACCAGTGGTAGGTGACCCCTTAAAAGCAAGATTTAGTGAGCATTACTAAATTGAAAAGAGATTGATTGAGGTGAATTATGTTATCAGAATGCCAGATAGAAGAAAATCTCTGGAGTGTGTCACGCTAATAGGCTCAGGGGAAATGTTTTACTAATAGATATTAAAAGCCCTTTTCCCTTTTTGTAGCTAATGTAATGTTGTAACAGTTTGAGCCTGGCTAAACAAATCAAGGCACACCTCTCAAAAGAGAGAAAACAATGCTTTGTGCTTGGTGAGTGTAGCTGGTGTAACTAATGGGAGGGGCTAGGTCTGCCTGGACAAAGGTGTTTTTTCCAGGACTCTGGCGAGCAGAATTCAGCTTGGGTACAGTTTTACCAAATGCAAATAGTTGGGTTCTGTCACCGCTGTTGTATATATATCGCATATGAGGTGTATTACCGTAAGGCTCCTGTACTACAAGTAGGGGGGTAGATCCCTGCCTGCTGGCTCCATCCAGTAGGTGGAGTATAAATGTGTGGGGTCACCGAACTGCAGCCATTTTGGCAGCAGCTGCGGGAGGCTACACATCTCTGTGTAATAAAGCCTCGATTACTCTCTACTCTCGTCTCGCCGTAATTGATAGTGCGTCAATTTATTACGCAGAGATTTTACGACGATGGATCTCCTCATCAAGCCTGATCGCCTGCAGCTGCACCCTCAAGCAGACAACGCCACGTCGGCCTTTGCACATTGGCTAGCTTGCTTTGAAGCATTCATCGGATCTGCGACAGAACCACCCTCAGAGGCACAGAAGCTCCAGATCCTGTACACGCGGCTGAGCTCCGATATCTTTCCCCTCATCCGGGACGCGCCTACCTACGCTGAGCCCATGGCGCTACTGAAGGAGAACTACAGTCAGCAGACTAACAAAATCTACGCCAGGCACCTCCTGTCCAGGCGGCATCAACTCCCCGGTGAGTCTGTGGAAGATTTCGCCAACGCCTCTTGGAAGGTGCTACCCTCGACCTCGCGCCGACCAAGAAACTCACAATCTCACTCATAGTCGCCTTCCGCAATGTACAGGTGTACGCCCCCGACAGCATGGCGCACCCCTCCTGGACATCATGGACCCCGCCAGCGAACACCCCATTTGGGACCCCACCAGCTACCGCCCCCAGCCAACCCCAAGCCTGTGCCGCGTGACAGCCAACCAACCTCGTGGGACCCAATTGCTAGGACAGACAAATCACACCCGGCGCGGAGCGCGCTCTGCAAGGCCAGCGGGAAGAAAGGACATTTCACTGCTGTGTGCCAGGACCGCTCGATCGCCGCTGTAACCAGACCCATTGTCCCTGCACCTCCCACGTGCGACCCGTGGCGCCGCCATCTTGCTTGCCTCAGGACACGTGCGGCCCGTGCGCGCCGCCATCTTCCCCGCCACAGGACACCGGCTCGTCGGGCACCTCATCGGCCCGCTCATCGCTTGCAACCGCCGCCGACCAGCCAGGGGCCTTCCAACACCATCATCTCGCCTCCATCATGATCGACCAGTCCTGACTGCACAACCTCGCGACCGCGTCGACAACAGTGAAGGTCGATGGGCACAAGACATCATGCCTTCTGGACTCCGGGAGCACTGAGAGCTTCATCCACCCCGATACGATAAGGCACTGCTCCCTCACAGTACACCCCATTAACTAGAAAATCTCCCTGGCCTCCGGATCCCACTCCGTCGTGATCCGGGGGTACTGCACTGCCACCTTCACCATCCAGGGGTTAGAGTTCAGTGACTTCTGGCTCTACGTCCTCCCCAACCTCTGCGCTGCCTTGCTACTCGGCCTGGACTTCCAGTGCAACCTCAAAGTTTAACCCTGAAATTCGGCAGGCCCCTACCGCCCCTTACTGTCTGCGATCTCACAACCCTTAAGGTCAACCCGCCTTCTCTGTTTGCAAACCTCACCCCGGATTGCAAACCCGTCGCCACCAGGAGCAGACGGTACAGTGCCCAGGACAGCACCTTCATCAGGTCTGCAACAGCCCCTGGAGAGCCCAAGTGGTAGTTGTGAAAACTGGGGAGAAAAACAGGATGGTCGTTGACTACAGTCAGACCATCAATCGGTACACGCAGCTCGATGCGTACCCCCTCCCACGCATATATGATATGGTCAATCAGATTGCACAGTACTGGGTCTTCTCGACAGTGGACCTGAAATCTGCCTACCACCAGCTCCCCATTCGCAAGGCGGACCGCCCGTACACCGCATTTGAAGTGGACGGCCGCCTTTGCCACTTCCTTAGGGTTCCCTTCGGCGTCACTAACGGGGTCTCGCTCTTCCAACGGGAAATGGACCGAATGGTTGACCGGTACGGACTGCGGGCCACCTTCCCGTACCTGGATAACGTCACCATCTGCGGCCACGACCAACAGGACCACGACACTAACCTTTCCAAATTCCTCCACACCGCCAAACTCCTTAACCTAACGTACAACAAGGAGAAGTGCGTGTTCAGCACCAACCGATTAGCCATCCTCGGCTATGTGGTTCAGAATGGAGTTCTAGGGCCTGACCCCGATCACATGCTCCCCCTCATGGAACTCCCCCTTCCCCACTGCCCCAAGGCCCTCAAATGATGCCTGGGGTTCATCTCGTACTACGCCCAGTGGGTCCCTAACTATGCAGACAAGGCCCGCCCACTCATTCACTCCACCGCTTTCCCACTGACGGCCGAGGCTCACCAGGCCGTCAACCGTATCAAGACCGACATCGGCAAGATCGTGATGCACACGGTTGACGAGACGCTCCCCTTTCAAGTCGAGAGCGACGCATCAGACGTCGCTCTGGCCGCCACCCTCAACCAGGCAGGCAGGCCCGTGGCATTCTTTTCACGCACCCTCCATGCCTCCAAAACTCGGCACTCCTCCGTCGAGAAGGAGGCCCAAGCCATAGTAGAAGCTGTGCGACAATGGAGGCATTACCTGGCCGGCAGGAGATACGCTCTCCTCACTGACCAACGGTCGGTTGCCTTCATGTTCAACAATACACAGCGGGGCACGATCAAAAATGATAAGATCTTGAGGTGGAGGATCGAGCTCTCCACCTACAATTACGAGATTTTGTATTGCCCCGGTAAGCTCAACGAGCCCCCCGATGCCCTATCCCGAGGTACATGTGCCAGCGCACAAGTGGACCAACTCCGGACCCTGCACAATGATCTCTGTCACCCAGGGGTCACCTGGTTGTTTCACTTCATAAAGGCCCGCAATCTGCCCTACTCCATCGAGGAGGTCAGGGCTATCACTAGAGACTGCCAGGTCTGCGCGGAGTGCAAACCGCACTTCTACCGGCCAGACCGCGCGCATCTAGTAAAGGCCTCCCAACCCTTTGAACACCTCAGCGTGGATTTCAAAGGGCCCCTCCCCTCCACTGATCGAAACACGTACTTTCTTAACGTGGTCGACGAATTCTCCAGATTCCCCTTTGCCGTCCCATGCCCCGATATGACGTCTGCCACCGGCATCAAAGCGCTCAACACCATCTTCGCTCTGTTCGGTTTCCCCGCCTACGTCCACAGCGACCGGGGATCCTCACTTATGAGCGATGAGCTGCGCCAGTACCTGCTCAGCAGCGGCATCACCTCGAGCAGGGCGACCAGTTTCAACCCCCGGGGAAACGGGCAAGTGGAGTGGGACAATGGGACGGTCCAGAAGGCCGTCCAGCTGGTCCTACAGTCCAAGAATCTCCCGGCCTCCCGCTGGCAAGAGGTCCTCCCCAAAGCCTTCACTCCATTTGGTCACTCCTTTGCATTGCGACTAATGAAACCCCCATTGAAAGTCTCTTTGCCTTCCCCAGGAAGTACACCTCCCGGGTTTCGCTCCCAACGTGGCAGGCAGCTCCAGGACCCGTTCTCCTCCGCAAGCACGTGCAGCTCCACAAGGAGAGGGTACAGCTACTCCATGGGGCGTACCCCGATGGCCGCCAAGACACAGTCTCCCTCAGGGACCTGGCGGCAGCTGGTCCCCCCCCCCCCATCTGCCCCGGCGCCACCCATCCTCCCCCCAGCGCACCTCACCACAGCCCCCGTTCCAGGATGATCTGTCCTCTCCTTGCTCCCACCCGGGGATGAAGATGAGGTCTACACGCTCCCGGAGTCACCGGCGACCGAGCCGGCGCCTGCATTGCCACCGGGACTGCGACGTTCACAACGGAGGATCAAGGCACCCGACCGGCTAAATTTGTGAACTATCCCCAAAATGTACACTTTAAAAATGCTCACATACATGTAAATAGTTTTACCACTGATGGGACCATCAATTCACCAGACACGTGTTTCCGATATGAATCTAGGCTTTAATCGACTTACTTCAGAGCCAGCCTGTTACCCGTTGATGAACTCGTAGTGAACTCAGGCTGACTCTCGACAAGGGTATTTATACAGCGGCACTAGGGGGAGGAGTCGTGGGCAGAGCCAAGGGTGGAGCCCAGTACAAGTTCCTGAGTACTCCCAGAGCTACTCCCCCTAGTGGTAGGATAGCGCCACAGCGCTTTACAAAGACAGTGTGAATGATCATATATACACATATATTACATTCACCACATTCACCCCCTGCAAAAAAATCAAGTCCGGCGGTGGTGGTGGCCTGCAACGTCAGTCTGTCCGGTGGTCAAATTGTCCGTTGTGATCTGTGGAGCACCGGGGATGCAGCCTCTTGCGGTGGCTGGATGGGTGTTGTGTGCTGGGGTACGATGGCGGACTCCAGGGAGGGTTGTATCCGAGCTTCATACTCTCCTGGTTCGACCGGGGACTGGAGGCGCTGGGGGCTGGCCGGCGCGGGTGCGCGGAACTGGTGGAGCGAGCTCGTGGGCTCGGGAGCGCGAGGGGGTGGCAGCATGGGGTGTAGGGTGAGAGATCCTTCTGTGGGGGTAGATGGGGCGCTGGATCTGGCGGGTGCCAGATCCCGGAGGGAAACCGTGTCCTGACGGCCGTCAGGGAACTCGACGAATGCGTACTGGGGGTTGGAGTGGAGCAGGCGCACCTTCTCAACAAGGCGGTCGGTTTTGTGCGCCCTGACGTGTTTCCTCAGAAGTACGGGGCCCGGCGTCCTCAGCCATGCCGGAAGTGAGGCCCCCGTGGTAGTGCCCCAGGTCTGGATGTATGAAGCTCTCCGTGCTCCCGGAGTCGAAGAGGCATTGTGTTTTGTACCCGTTGATATGGACCTCTGCCATCGAGTTTCGTAGATTCTTTGGTCGTGATTGGTCCAGGGTGACCGCGCTGAGTTGCGGGTAGTTGGCGGCTCGATCAGCTGTGCTGGAGTGGCCCGTGATGACTGCCCTCTGAGTTCTTAGTCGAATTCGAATTCTTCCGCCGAGTTGTCCGAGCGCGGAGATGCCGATCGGGCCCGTGGATCACATGTGGCGGGCGGCGAGGAAGATGGCGTCCAAGATGGCGGCCCCCATGAGTCGCACGTGGCCGGCTGCGTGGTGGAGGTTTTCCAAGATGGCGGCCCCCATGGATCGCACGTGGCTGGAGGGGGCACAGTCAGGGCATAGGCCGCAGCGTTTCGGGCCCCGCGGGCCTGCGAGTGAGGGGAGCGATTACTTCGAGTCGCTGGGGAGTTGGAAGCTGGGGCCCTTTTAGCGAGGCACACTCTTGCGTAATGGCCTTTTCACCCGCAGCTGCTGCAGGTCGCGTTGCGGGCCGGGCAGTGCTGCCGCGGGTGCTGGTTCTGGCCGCAGAAATAGCAGCATAGTGGCTGGCTGGAGCAGCAGAGTGGCTGGCTGGGGCAGCATGGTGGCTGGGCGGCCGCGTAGCACAGGCCTGGGGGAGTCGCTGGTCAGGGGCCCATGATTGGGTCGCGGGGTCCACGGGGAACGAGTTAAGGCTATGGAAGGAGACCTCCATCGTGGTAGCAGCTTCCACAGTTGTTTCTAAGTCCTGGGACCCCTTTTCCAGCAGTCGTTGGTGCACATAGTTAGACCTGAGGCCCGCTACAAAAACATCGCGTACCGCCAGCTCCCTGTGTTCAGCCCCGGTAACCGCTTGGTAATTACAGTCATTGGACAAATTATTGAGTTCCCTTAGAAATTCGGCGAGGGATTCTGTAGGCTGCTGATGGCGAGTCGTGAACACATGGCGAGCGTAAACGTCATTAATAGGCCGTACATAAATTTTATCGAGAACTGCTAGTGCCGCAGTATATGAACTGGCCGAGTTTAGTTGCGTAGAGATTCTGTGGCTCACCCTCGCGTGCAGTAGACTTAGCTTCTAGTCCTCTGTCATTTCGGCTGTGCTCGCTTCTGCCAGGTAGGCCTTGAAGCACCGGATCCAGTGGGAGAAGATTTCTTTAGCCTCTGCATCCTGTGGGTCGAGTTCCAGGCATCCAGGCTTGAGGGCCGATTCCATAATCGATCTTTACTGTTCTTAAGTCGATTAAATTGATGGAACCATCAATTCACCAGACACGTGTTTCCGATATGAATCTAGGCTTTAATCGACTTACTTCAGAGCCAGCCTGTTACCCGTTGATCAACTCGTAGTGAACTCAGGCTGACTCTGGACAAGGGTATTTATACATCTGCACTAGGGGGAGGAGTCATGGGCGGAGCCAAGGGTGGAGCCCAGTACAAGTTCCTGAGTACTCCCAGAGCTACTCCCCCTAGTGGTAGGATAGCGCCACAGCGCTTTACAAAGACAGTGTGAATTATCATATATACATCTATATTACATTCACCACAACCGCCAACCCCGCTGGACTCTTTTTTAACAGGGGATGAATGTGGTAGTCACCACTGTGTGCATATAGTACGTATATGAGAAGTAATACGGTAAGGCTCCTGTGCTACAGGTACGGGGGTAGATCCCTGCCTGATGGCTCCGCCCAGTAGGCGGAGTATAAATGTTTGTGCTCACCGAGCTGCAGCCATTTCAGCAGCAGCTGCAGGAGGCAACACATCTCTGCTTAATAAAGCCTCAATTACTCTCTACTCTCGTCTCGTCATAATTGATAGTGCATCAGTACTAAAAGACTGCGCAACCCGGCGGGGGGAAGGGGGGGAGGCGGAAGGAAGGTGGGGAAACCATGAGAGATGGGGGCCCACCCCTTTTTTTCCCATTCTGTCCAGAAAATAAAAGAAAAGCACAGCCGAATCCGGGGGGGGTGGGTGGGGGTGGGAGGGGCAACGGGGAAGGGGAAGGAACCATAGACTGATCCAGGGGGCAACAAAATGATCTGTAGTGACGCCAGCAGAATGTGCGGGGTTTAGTTCTCCATCTTGGTATTGTACGAGCAACATTTCCTGAATAAATCTTGCACTGTGTTTGGAAGAGAACCAAGTGTGTGGCACCTCCATACTTATTCTCTTTGTGGCACATTGAGAATATAACAGCTACTGTTATTGTTCAAGCGCAGCTACGGTTGGATGTGGTTTACAGGAGTGCACCACTAGCTCACTGAGAAAGAGACGCACATCCTGCAGCAATATTCCTCACCCTAGCACTGAGATGAGGCCACGTTAGTCCACTTTAAACCTGCATTCCCTCAGAAAGATCAATGTATTTGCATTTTGATTAATGTCCTTTCTTCCTTCGTGTTGTCACAAGCTGGAGCGAATCAAGGCAATGGCCTCTATTATAGAACCTCAGTTAGTCTTCCCAAACCCAATAAATATTTTACAAGGATCAAGGCTTGGGTCAATTAAAGTCTAATTGTCTAAGAATATAGAGGTTACTTTAGATCCCAGAGGTTTTATCAATTGCTTCATTTATCCTATTTGAAGCATAACCATAATACCTAAAAGTAGCTTTGTATATAATGCAGCAATGACAATTGGCCAGATATTTGGGTGTGTTACCTTATTCAATAGATAATACAGCTGGGGAAAAATAGTTGAGGGTGCAGGCAGCAATTTCCTGCCTTACTCAACATGTTGGGAAGTAATGGATTTATTCAGTAGCAGCACTCTTGAACTTATACCACGGAACAGTTGGCCTTGTATATATTTTTTACTGTTTTAATAAAAAGATATATGACAGAACAGATGGAAGCTTTAAGGACCATCATAGTTACTACACAGCTCTTAGAAAGAACAACTGCTGGTTGATGGAGATATGTTACAGAGAAGAAGAATAATAGACGGGGTTCGCTGCTGGCTGACACTGAAATCGTGAAACACAATTGAGCGGAGAATAAGTTCCAACGCTAGAATCGCGGCGGGCACCGATTTGATGCCAAATCGCTGTTCTCCGTCACCTTGACAGCGACGTCAATACAGTCCGGATCGGTATTTACCTTTAATACCGTGCCCCTATTAAGAGGCTTGGAACCCTGGGGGACTTCGCCTCTGGCTACGCCCCCAGGAAACAGTATATAGGATAAGGCTCCATGTTGCGAGCACACTTCTCTCAAATGCAGTCCTGTTCTCTGTATATTAAAGCCTTTGATTACTGACCTCGCTCTCGCGTCATAATTGAGAGTGCCTCACATATCATTAGCGGGTCTGACCCGGTATTCTCTGGGGCCTCCGCGATGCTCCGCCTATGATGGGCTGCGTTCCAAATGGCGAGGTTCCATTGTGCTTTTAAAAATCGTGAAACCGGTGTTGTGGCTGCTGAGGGAGAGAGAAGGGGTATGGAAAGTGTCCAACATTGCCATAGTTTGCTGACAGGGGGGCTTCTGCCAGGGCAAGGAGGAATAGCGGGGGGTGGGCAGAAGATGGGCTGTGGGGTCGGGGTGGACGGACACGGAACACCGCACCGAACATTGCTGCAGCCAAAAAGGCAGCCATGCAGCTGCGCATGTCGTTGACACTCCACCGTGAACTTAGGGCCACGGGTTGTATGGGTATCCCTCCAGGCCACCCCTCTAGGTGTCCTCTGGCCCCAGCCGACCATCAGCTGTATGGGCGCCCTCCAGCACAACCAGTGCCATCTTGTTGGCTAGGATGAGTGTGTGTGGGGATTGTAATGTGTATATGCGGGGGGGGGGGAGGTGGGTTTGGGGTCTGTAAAGGGGGTTTGTTTTTGCGACTGTTTGTTCGCCCAATGTTATTTTCATAAATAGTCAGAAAGTAGTCTAAGAAAAAATTCCCAAAATATAAAACATTGGCAAGATTGCATATATATCAGATACAGCTGAAGTTAACTAAAACCACAGTTGCATGCCAAAAATGTAATGGCATTCCCATGGTACATACTGTGGCCAGAAAAGCCACATAGGTTCTTTGAAAGATTTAGCATGGTGGTTAGGATTGAGGAGTAGGATAAGGCTTAAACGTAAATATATATAGTTTGTATTCATTTTCACGATTGCAGGTGATGCAGTGGTAGGTGTAAATGCTTTAGATGTTGACTCCGTGAATGTAACAAGGGTGGCAGATGTAGAACAGGAGAGAGGAGAATATGGGGAGGGAAACAGGACAGAGGAGTTTGGTAACGTAGAGAGAACAGTGGAGGAGGGAATGTGTGAGGGCAAGGTGCAATGAGGAGAGGGATACGGTAATGGGGGAGATCGGAGGAGACGAGGGGCGGAATTTTCAAGAATGTTTTTATTGACTTTTATACATGGCAGGTTTACAGATGTCCACACAGAGAAACCAAAAAGAAATACCAAAAACACTACATAACTAATTAAAACCAAGGGGTTGCAAAATAAACACAGGGGGAGTGTGTGTACAGAGAAGCAACGAAGAGACAATTTCACTATACATGCCATTGGGGCTTTCTCCCCCCTTTTCTGTTTAAAAAAAAAATACATACAGAAAGGCACAACAAAACTGGGTGGGGGGGGGGGGGGGGAGGGGGGGGGGGCTGGGTGAGGGGCGCCTGGGTGGTGCCCCTGTTGTTACTTGCTGCTCCTGGTCGGTTTTCTTTTTCGTTTTGTGCATTTGCTTCTGCCTCGGCCGTCTGTCGTTCATTCCTCCTCCACTTTCTTACTGTCTGTTGCCCTGCTGTGTTCGTCATGGTCGTTGTCGTTTCCCAGGCTCGCCTTCCAGTTTGTGTTCCCT